>NC_092173.1:14518386-14738386 GCF_045791955.1 Oncorhynchus clarkii lewisi | reverse complement strand
TAGGCTACCTGCCTCTAACCACTAGGCTACCTGCCTCTAACCACTAGGCTACCTGCCTCTAGCCACTAGGCTACCTGCCTCTAACCACTAGGCTACCTGCCTCTAACTACTAGGCTACCTGCCTCTAGCCACTAGGCTACCTGCCTCTAGCCACTAGGCTACCTGCCTCTAACCACTAGGCTACCTGCCTCTAACCCCTAGGCTACCTGCCTCTAACCACTAGGCTACCTGCCTCTAACCCCTAGGCTACCTGCCTCTAACCACTAGGCTACCTGCCTCTAACCACTAGGCTACCTGCCTCTAACCCCTAGGCTACCTGCCTCTAACCACTAGGCTACCTGCCTCTAACCCCTAGGCTACCTGCCTCTAACCACTAGGCTACCTGCCTCTAACCACTAGGCTACCTGCCTCTAACCACTAGGCTACCTGCCTCTAACCCCTAGGCTACCTGCCTCTAACCACTAGGCTACCTGCCTCTAACCACTAGGCTACCTGCCTCTAACCCCTAGGCTACCTGCCTCTAACCACTAGGCTACCTGCCTCCCCTGCCACCTTTAGGAACACCATTCTAATATTGAGTTAAACCCCTCCCCTTTTGTCCTCAGAACAGCCTCAATAATATTGGGGAATGGCCTCTACAAGGTATTGAAATGTTCCACAGGGGTACTGGCCCATGTAGACTCCAGTGCTCCCCACAGTTGTGTCAAGTTGGCTGGATATCTTTGGGTGGTGATACACAGAGGAAACTGTTGAGCATGAAAAACCCAGCAGCATTGCAATTGTTGACACAAACCAGTGTGCCTGGGCCAGCAATCCTGATGCATTTGTGTGTGTGTGTTTATAGGAGTAAGAACATCTCTATGTTCTTCCACTCTCCTCTCCCTCCCCCTTCTCTCTCCCTCTCTTCCTCCCTCCCCTCTCTATCCTTCTCTTCCTCCCTCTCTCTCTGTTCTTCCCATCGTCCCCATCCAGACAGGATCTTGAGAGACATAGTCTGATGTAATGTAGCATCAAACCAGCAGTACTATCACACACTGCCTTTGAAACAAAGCACACATCAACGCATTACCACATAATCCTCCTTCTGTCTCTCAAAACAGGAGAGAATAGGAGAAGAGTGAACAAAGAGAAGAGGGGGGGAAAGAAAGAAAGAAAGAAAGAAAGAAAGAAAGAAAGAATGAATGAAAGAAAGAAAGAGGAGATCAAGCCACCTGGGGATTCTAGCAGAAGTGGGGCAGAGAAGAGGGCAGAAGAGTCTTACAGATCAGACCCCACCATGTTCCTCCACTGTACCAGACACAGAATGGCGGCGGCAGCTTCCTGCTGCTCTCCTCAGAACAGCCAGCTCTGCTCGGCGACTGTGTGCATAGAGAGTCTTATTTGGGAGATAGGGAGCTAAATATAACCTGCACCACTGGCACAGACAGTGACATGGCCACCACCCCTGCTGTCACTGATACTAACTCCCTGTATCTCCATGGCCATTCTTAACAAGGCAGTGCTATTGTTGAAAGTGTCCCTTATCTATAACGCTGGAAAAGGCACTTTGTGTGTGTGTGTGTGTGTGAACTAAAACCTTGGCTCTCTCCTCTCAACGTAATTCTATGGGAATACAGTAGTGTGGAATTGTTCTCTTTTCTTGGAGGTGTTCCCTGCACATTGCCACTTTTACTGTTGAAGGACAGAGCAAGGACACATTGCAACAGGCACACAATGTGAATGCAGTGCTTTTGAAGATTCTCTGTGTGTCTGGGCAGCGAGGGAGGGAGGGAGAGTGGGATGGTTGACATGGAGCATCATTACCATACAGTAGACATGTGTGCAGTGAGGAGCACAGAGGAGTACAGCTTAATGGACTTCTCCTTCTGGAGGTGACACCACACTCACACACAAGGACATGCACGCACACACACACAATCTTTACACACACACAAACAATCTTGGCATGCACCCACACACACACACACAAGGACATGCACACACTCACACACACACACACACTCACACACACACACACACACACACACACACACACACACACACACACACACACACACACACCAGTGGAGAGCAGAACCTCCATCGGTGGTTAATGAGGCAGTAATTAGTGTTGTTCTGGAGCAAACAGGACAGCATTGAGATGCACACTTCATACACTGCATCAAACCACACGTCTACTACCATCTAACGCCATGCATCATCCTGTATGTGTGTGTGCGTGTGCGTGTTTGTGTGTAAAACGTTATCAGTATTCTGACCTTGTACAACAGATAGTCTAGGATCGGTGCACAGGAACAACGACAGGGCTGCATGCATTTTAGGTAGGAGCACGCATTGTGTTTATACATGTGGTGTGTGTGTGTGTGCGCATGCATGCCAACGTTATATAGAGAACATCGAGAGATTTAGAGTGTGTCTGCAGTAGAGGTCTTCATGGATCCACCCATACCTGAATACCCGAGATCCGACCCGGGACCCGAGCGGATCCAGAATTCTAAATCATGTCACGAGACTGGGTCAGATCTGATATGATTGTCACGGGTCTGGGTCAGATCTGATATGATTGTCACGGGTCTGGGTCAGATCTGATATGATTATCACAGGTCTGGGTCAGATCTGATATTATTGTCACGGGTCTGGGTCAGATCTGATATGATTGTCATGGGTCTGGGTCAGATCTGATATGATTATCACAGGTCTGGGTCAGATCTGATATGATTGTCACGGGTCTGGGTCAGATCTGATATGATTGTCATGGGTCTGGGTCAGATCTGATATGATTATCACGGGTCTCGCCGATGTGTAATTTTAACTGACTTGTCCTGAAGGACCCATACAGAGCCGAACACAACTGCTTCAGTAGAGAGAGAGAGAGAGAGAAGTTTAGAATTTATGCTGCTACTCTTTGCTTTTCGCAGGAGTGGCGCACGTAGCTTGTTGTTGTTGTTGTTGGCCCATCATAAGTCATCAAAGCAGCAACAGGCTACAGTCATGGAGCCTCCATGTGGGGCAAAACTTAGGAGATATCTAATCAATGGAAGATGGAATGAAATTGATGGAATTATAAGTTAAAGGAGAAGGATAGGCTACAACGTCCAAGAGCCAACAGGTAGACTGATACTTTATATTCTGAATGGTGTAGTTGTTGTTTGTAACTGTGTAGGACAAGATAGAGCATACTGCATCAATTAGCCTAGCTAGCTAGCTGCTAGCTTAACTAGCTTCTCCCGGTTTGATGCAGTCAAGACAGTTACTAGGTAATCATATTGGATGATAAATAACCTAGCTATGTCAGCTATTAATCTACTATAGCGCGAGTCTGCTTGGTAGGTTGCTGTCTCTCGTCTCTGCCACCCTCCTCCCTGTTCCGTGGTCACACTCACATTAGCCTACACACACACAGTACGGCCCCTGCTAGAGCGTCTCCTCTCTCTCTACCTCCTCTCTCTCGCACTTTATCAACTCCGGTTAATACAATAGCTTAAAAATGCACTTTTCTGCTGCTTCCCTCACTCTGATCGGACCGGGTCTGGATCCTACCAGGTCTATACGGAACAGGTTTAGTTTTCCTCGGGTCCGTTTGGAATGGATCTCTATGAGACAGCCCCAGGTCCATTTCGGAACTATGTTTTACTTTTAGGACCCATGAGGCCTCTAGTCTGCAGCTATAAGAGTGTGTGGGTGTATGAGAGGGAGACAGGGTGTATAGAGAGAAAAAGAGAGAAAGAGGGAGAGAGTGTAGAAACAATAGCATTTGTGTGCCTCCTTTGTGGAGAAGGGAAATGGAGAAGTGTTTAATGAATTTTTCGGATGACACACAAAGCAATTAACGGTCATCACGCTGAGAGAGAGAGAGAGAGAGAGAGAGAGAGAGAGAGAGAGAGAGAGAGAGAGAGAGAGAAAGAGAGAGAGAGAGAGGGAGAAAGAGAGAAATAAAGAGGGAGGGAGAGGGAAATAGAGAGAGGGAAATAGAGAGAGGGAAAGAGAGAGAGGAGGACAGTGGTACAGTGTAATTATACAGAACACAAGCACATTTGCTTCGCGTCTCTCTCTCTCTAGCCTCAACTACACCATTGAAATTCCTCCAGTGTTTCTGCCAAATTTGAGCTGCCTTACTTTTAAATCAGTGGAAAATAGAGCAAAACACAGTTTAACCTTCTGTCTCTCCCTCCCTCCCTCCCTCCCTCCCTCCCTCCCTCCCTCCCTCCCTCCCTCCCTCCCTCCCTCCCTCCCTCTCCCCAGGCCAACACACACGCACATGCACACGCACACACACACACACACACACACACACACACACACACACACACACACACACACACACACACACACACACACACACACACACACACACACACACACACTGCAACAGTAAACACTCCACACATTGCCTGAAATCGCACCACATAATGAATGTTAGCATAAAGAGGGAGTGTATGAAAGAAAAATACACTGCTCCATGAACAGATGAATGACATGACAGGGAGATGGAGTTAAAAGAGTGGGATAGTAAGAGAGCGAGAGAGAGGGAGGAGAAAAGAGAGAGAGGGAGGCGAAAAGAGAGAGAGAGAAAAGCAGCTAAAAGGAAGTGTAAATTACAATACCAGATGCATGCTGGTCTCCTGCAGAGTGAAGAAATCAGTGAAAATATGTATTCAGCTGCTGCTTCCTCTCCTTCTGTCCCACACTATGTTACTCTTACTGCCCCCCCTCTCTCTCCCTCTCTCTCTCTCTCTCTATCTCCCCCTCTCTCTCTCTCTCTCTCTCTCTCTCTCTCTCTCTCTCTCTCTCTCTCTCTCTCTCTCTCTCTCTCTCTCTCTCTCTCTCTCTCTCTCTCTCTCTCCCTCTCTCTCTCTCTCTCTCTCTCTCTCTCTCTCCTCTCTCTCTCTCTCTCTCTCTCTCTCTCCCTCTCTCTCTCTCTCTCTCTCTCTCTCTCTCTCTCTCCCTCTCTCTCTCTCTCTCCCTCTCTCTCTCTCTCTCTCCCTCTCTCTCTCTGACGAAGGGAGCAGCCAGTCAGAAGATTGACAGGAAGGATGAGGAGAGAAAGAGGGAGATGAGGGAGAGAGAGAGGGGACAAGAAGGCAGATGACTTAAGGAGCAAACACACCCTTGTAGATGGAGGGAAGAGAGCGAAAGAGAAGAAGAAAGAGAGAAAGAGATGAGCCTTCACTCAGGTTCTATAGAGAAAGACTTAGAGAGCAGAGCTGCCACACACCGACTATCAATCTAATATCAATCTCCAATCAATCTCCTATCAATCTCCTCTCTCCACCTCTGCTCTCCTCTCTATCCATCAATCACTCCAAATCTTTTTCACTCCAGCTAATCCTGTCTCTCCCTCTTTTGTGTTATATTTCTCTCTCTTTGTACTTTCTTGCTGAATACGAGATAAATTACTGAAATGTCTAATGCAAACGGGACTAAACTCACTTCTGTCATCATGAAGTGCTTTTAGAGACTAGTCAAGGATCCTATCACCTCTACCTTACCTGTCACCCTAGACCTACTTCAATTTGCTTACTGCCCCAATTGATCCACAGACGATGCAATCGCCGTCACACTGCACACTGTCCTATCCCATCTGGACAAGAGGAATTCCTACATAAGAATGCTGTTCTTTGACTATAGCTCAGCATTCAACACCATAGTACACTCCAAGCTCATCATTAAGCTTGAGGCTCTGGGTCTGAACCCCGCCCCACAAAAGTGCATGCTCAGCCCCCTCCTGTACTCCCTGTTCACCCATGACTGCGTGGCCAAGCACGCCTCCAACTCAATCATCAAGTTTTCCGACGACACAACAGTAGTAGGCTTGATTACCAACAATGACGAGGTGGCCTACAGGGAGGAGGTGAGGGCTCTGGGAGAGTGGTGCCAGGAAAATAACCTCTCACTCAACGTCAGTAAAACAAAGGAGATGATTGTGGACTTCAGGAAACAGCAGAGGAAGCACGTCCCTAACCACATCGAAAGGACCGCAGTGTAGAAGGTGGAAAGCTTCAAGTTCCTCGGCGTACACGTCATTGACAAGCTGAAATGGTCCACCCACACAGATAGTGTGGTGAAGAAGGCGCAACAGCACCTCTTCAACGTCAGGAGGCTGAAGAAATTTGGCTTGGCCCCTAAAACTCTCACAAACTTTTACAGATGCACGATTGAGAGCATCCTGTCAGGCTGTATCACAGCTTGGTACAGCAACTGCACCGCCCGCAACCGCAGGGTTCTCCAGAGGGTGGTGTGGTCTGCACAACGCATCACCGGGGGCTAATTACCTGCTCTCCAGGACACCTACAACACCCGGTGTCACAGGAAGGCCAAAAAGATCATCAAGAACAACAACCACCCGAGCCACTGCCTGTTCACCCCACTATCATCCAGAAGGCTAGGTCAGTACATGTGCATCAAAGCAGGGACCGAGAGACTGAAAAACAGCTTCTATCTCAAGGCCATCAGACTGCTAAACAGCCATCACTAGCACGTAAAGGCTACTGCCTATATACATAGATTTGAAATCCCTGGCTACTTTAATAAATGGAACACTAGTCACTTTACTAATGTTCACATATCTTGCATTACTCATCTCATATGTATATAGTGTATTCTAGACTATTCTACTGTATCTTAGTCCATGCCACTCTGACATCGCTCGTCCATATATGGATACTGTATATTCTTAATTCCATTCCTTACTTAGATGTGTGTGTATTGGGTACATGTTGGGAAATTGTTAGATATTACTGCACTGTCGGAGCTAGAAACACAAGGATTTCGCTACACCCGCAATAACATCTGCTAAACACATGTATGTGACCAATAACATGTGACTTGATTTGAACTCAGTGAAGCAAGATGCAGCATGACGTCATCCCCTGTCAGTGGAAATACGGTACCTGCACTCCAAAGAAAAACCCACTCACACAACAATCATACTTCCATACACAATACTACACATACACACGCACACGGGTACATGCGCAAGGACACACACAAATGCACATGTACACACGAGCACACACAAACAGAGAGAGAGAGAGAAAGAGAGAGAGAGAGACCATCATGCCCATTGATGTAGAACAGCAGCTTCTAAGTGGCCATTAAGCAAACAGACAGTAGCTAAAGACTCTCAGAGCTATTTGGGCCTGTCCCTGTACCCATTACATCCCGATGAGGTATTTTATAGTGCTTTATAATGGGGAATCATAGAGCTGCTAGACAGTCAGGACTCTACATGAGGACACCAGCCAGAGTGGTTGAACACCCCTTTCTCGCCTCTCTTCTCCTTTTCACTCCTATACTTCCCATTCCTCCCATCCTGTAGCATCTTTATTACCCCCCCCCCCCCCCTCCTCCCCCTCTCGTTCCCTGGAGGTGTGGTGCAGGTGTGGTGATGGTTATGGTGGTGATAGTTTTATCGATCAGGTGATGGTGTATAGAAGTAGAGTGATTTTATCCCTGGGTGTAGAGGATTCAGCTGATACAAAGGGAGGGGGGAATCACACATTGATAACATACCCTAACTGCACCATTTAAAGTGGAACTGACAACGTTTTAACTACTTTGCAGATATGTAACAAACAGACAATCATAAATCCACACAAAAATATCAAATTCACAGTTTAAGCTACACAACTAGGTTTTAAAAGCCTGGTTGTGTAGAATTCACCAATACATTTGTTGGCAGCATTCACCACTACATTTATTGGTAGTTCAAAATGTATTGCAACCAGCTGGCCTGGTCCATAGTTTCTGTCCCCACCCATTTGGGATGCAATTCCCATTTCAGTGACTCAATATTTTGGACAAAAACTGACAAATGTAACTAAGGCTGGGAATGTCAAAATAATAGTGATTGACATTCTGAGTCTTTTCGGTGAGCCGGTGTCATTTGGTTAGCAAGCAAGAAATGTCAATCATTTTGCTAGCTACCTATGCTTAATATCAACTACTGTTATCCACAGTTAACATGCACATCTCTTAGTTGTCAATTAAATGTATTTGGCATCGATCAAATGGTGGATAGACAGTTCCCATTCAGTTGGCAAAACATGGGTTGGGACAAGCATGCATTGGCAGGCAAGCTGCAGAAGGGCGAGCAGGCTACTATTCCCCATCGTTTAGCAGTGCAATTTTCACGGCCAATTACAAGCTGAAAAAGTTTGAGTTTGAACTATTATTATTTTCAGTCGAGACAACCGCTGGGGGCCAACTGAGGGGACAATTTGGGTCGGCCCAGTGGGAGGATCCGAACTTGAATGCCGCCGCAGCCCAAGTGATAGCGGTGGATGGACAGCTACTTCCGGGGGTGAGTGACTGGCGATACCCCCATTTCAAAAACAAGAATAACTTTTTGTATCAGGTGTCGCACCAACAAGGGGAACTTCGAGAGGTATTGTTTCTGCCCCGACGGTACACGGGAACCATTCTTCAGCTGGCCCACACCCACCTGTTGTGGGCGCACCTGGGAATGTAGAAGACCCGGAAACGGATCACCGCCTGGTTCCACTGGCCCGGGATGAGGAGGGGAGTGGAAGACTACTGTTGCAGATGCCCAGAGTGTCAACTCACTGTCCCGAAAGCACACTTCCAAAACCCTCTGGTCCCCCTGCCAATAATCAGGGTGCCCTTTGAACACATCGCCATGGACATAGTGGGACCCCTGGTAAAAACAGCACGAGGACACCAGTACATCCTGGTGATAGTAGATTATGCTACCCGGTATCCCGAGGCCATTCCCCTATGGGCGGCAGTATTCAAGGGAATCGCCCGGGAGCTGTTCCACCTCTTTAGCTGGGTGGGCATCCCGAACGATATCCTGACAGACCAAGGTACAGAGTTTATGTCCCGCCTAATGAAAGAGTTGTATGCTCTCCTGCAGATCAAGCAGATCCGGACCTCCGTCTTTCACCCACAGAAGGATGGACTCGTCAAGCGCTTCAATAAAACGCTCAAATGCAGCAGAAGGTCATCGAACAGGACGGGAAGAACTGGGACCAGCTACTACCCCACCCAATGTTCTCAATCCGAGAAGTAACCCTCCTCCACTGGGTTTTCCCCTTTTGAACTCCTCTACGGGAAGAGGTCACGCGGCCTACTGGACCTCGCCAAGGAGGTGAGGGAAGCACAACCGACCCCCTTACACAGCGTGGTAGAGCACGTGGAGATGATGAGGGAGCGGATGACAACCATATGACCAGTCGTGAGGGAACATATAGAGAAGGCCCAACGCGCCCTAGCCCAGGTCTTCAATCGGGGAGCCCAGCCCCGAGAATTCCAGGTGGGAGACATGGTGTTGGTCTTAATCCCCATGGCCGAAGGTAAGTTCCTGGCAACATGGCACATACGAGTTGATCGAGATGCTGGGACCTGTCAATTACCGCGTACGGCAACCGGGGAGACGGAAACCCGAACAGATTTACCAAGTGAACCTGTTGAAGAAGTGGCACGAGAGGAGAGCCTTGGTCGTGTTATGGTCGGGACCCAGGACGGCCAACGGTACCAGTGGTGGTCTCGAGCAATGAGGACCTCAACCCGGCCCAGAAGCAAGAGCTGAGGGAGCACATCGATCGGAACACGGTGGTGTTCTCTGAGAAGCCAGGCCGCACGACCCTCATTGAACACCACATCCGTACCCGGCCCGGGGAAACGGTACGAAAGAGGCCACATCGGATTCCGGAGGCCCGAAGGAAGGCCGTGAAACAGGAAGTGTTGAGGATGGGGGTCATTGAGGAGTCCCACAGTGCATGGTGCAGCCCCATCGTGTTGGTGCCCAAACTGGACGGTAGCCTCCGCTTCTGTAGTAAATTCCAGGGTGTGAACAACATAAGCTTGTTCGACGCCTACCTCATGCTGAGGGTGGATGAGCTCATCGACCGATTGGGGAAGGCCCAGTACATCAGCACCCTTGACCTGACCAAAAGATATTGGCAGGTACCGTTGGCAGCCTCCTCCAGGGAGAAGACGGTGTTTCCGACACCCGATGAATTGTATCAGTACCGGGTGCTCCTGTTCGGTCTCCACGGAGCCCCGCTCACATTCCAGCGACTGATGAACAGAGTGCTTCGACCCCACCAGCAGTACGCAGCGGCCTATCTGGATGATATCATCATCCACAGCCAAGGTTGGGAAGAGCAACTGACACGCCTCCAGGTGTGCTGGACGTGCTCAGACAAGCCGGGTTGACCGCAAACCCCAAGAAATGCAAACTAGCGTTCGAGGAGGTGGAGTACCTGAGGTATTTGATCGGACGAGGGAACGTCAAGCCTCAGGAGAGGAAGGTTCACGCGGTACATGACTGGCCCGTTCCACGCACCAAGACATAGGTCAAGTCCTTCCTGGGACTGGCAGGATACTATAGCCGGTTTATCCCCAACTTTGCGGCTATAGCTCTCCCCTCACCGATCTAACCAGGGCCCGCCTCCCGAAAACAGTGAAATGGAAGGACAAGACAGAAGCGGCATTCAGCCGTCTGAAGGAAGCACTGTGCTCCCATCCGATTCTCGTAATGCCGATTTCCAGGTGCCGATGGTGGTCCAGACGGATGCATGTGATACGGGAATAGGGGCTGTTCTGTCCCAGATACACGATGTGGAGGAGCACCCCATCATATGCATCACACGAAAGCTGATACCTAGAGAAAAAAAGTACTCTATTGTTAAGAAAGTGTCTAGCAGTGAAGTGAACGCTAGACAATCTCAAGTATTAGGTACCCACTTCACCCTGGTCATGGACCATGCTCCACTGGTCTGAATGGCTAGGGGAAAGGACACAAATGATCGGGTCACCAGGTGGTTCTTGTCCCTTCAACGCTTCTCTTTTTCTGTTGTGCACAGGTCAGGGGCGAAGCATGGAAACGCGGATGCCCTATCGAGAAGGGAGTCATATGTCGCACTGATGACAGTCCCCTCCCCGGGGGGTGTGGTGTACAGCAGGTCAGCCACCAGTGGGAAACTCGTCGAGGCCTGGTGAGACGGAGTATACATCACGAGGCAATGGCTCCATCTGCTGGACGTGACAGGTCTCGATGGGCTCTCCAGCCAGGACAAATTGGGGCTGATTGGGAGTTGGTGAGTAATCAAGGGCTGATTGCTCACCAGCTGTACAAGTCCCATAAAGCTGCCAGAAGGGCATCACACAGGGGAGAGTGGGGGAAGAAAGGACTCCCGTATAGTTGGGGACGGTTGCAGTGGTAACAGGTGTGAGTTCAGTTTTTGATCCCCACAGGATACAGCAAGACCCGGAGCCAAGAACACGGTATCCCAGAGAGGGTCTCATGGGGAGACCTATTCTTTTCATTTGAACTATTCTTTTAATAAACACCTTTGAAACTGAACTAATCCTACTCTGTCCGTGTCTGATCTGTGTAAACTTTTTGACCCAACCCCCTGGTCTGCCACAATATATATGTATATATATATATACAGTATATATTATCTATAGACAGCACCAGTCAAAAGTTTGGACACACCTACTCATTCAAGAGTTTTTCTTTATTTTTTCTATTTTCTACACTGTGCAATAATAGTGAAGACATCAAAACTATGAAATAACACATATGGAATCATGTAATAATCAAAAAAGTCTTAAACAAATCAAAATATGTTTTATATTTACGATTCTCCAAAATAGCGAACCTTTGCCTAGATGACAGCTTTACACACTCTTGGCATTCTCTCAACCAGCTTTATAAGGCAGTCACCTGGAATGCATTTCAATTAACAAGTGTGCCTTGTTAAAAGTACATTTGTGGAATTTGTTTCCTTTTAAATGCATTTGAGCCAATCAGTTGTGTTGTGACAAGGTAGAGGTGGTATACAGAAGATTGCCCTATTGGTAAAAGACAAATTCCATATTATGGCAAGAACAGCTCAAATAAGCAAAGATAAAGACAGTACATCATTACTTTAAGACATGAAGGTCAGTCAATACGGAAAAATTCAAGAACTTTGAAAGTTTCTTCAAGTGCAGTCGTAAAAACCATCAAGCACTATGATGAAACTGGCTCTCATGAGGACCGCCACAGGAAAGGAAGACCCAGAGTTACCTCTGCTGGAGAGGATAAGTTAATTAGAGTTACCAGCCTCAGAAATTGCAGCCCAAATAAATGCTTCAGAGAGTTCAAGTAACAGACACATCTCAACATCAACTGTTCAGAGAAGATTGCGTGAATCAGGCCTTCATGGTCAAATTGCTGCAAAGAAACCACTACTAAAGGACACCAATAATAATAAGAAACTTCCTTGGGCTAAGGAACACGAGCAATGGACATTAGACCAGTGGAAATCTGTCTTCAGGTCTGATGAGTCCAAATGTTAGATTTTTGGTTCTAACCGCCGTGTCTTTGTGAGACGCAGAGTAGGTGAACGCATAATCTCCAAATGTGTGGTTCCCACCGTGAAGCATGGATGATGAGGTGTGATGGTGTGGAGGTGCTTTGCTGGTGACACTGTCAGTGATTGATTTAGAATTTAAGGCACACTTAACCAGCATGGCTACCACAGCATTCTGCAGCGATACACCATCTTGTCATCGCTTAGTGGGACTATCATTTGTTTTTCAACAGGACAATGACCCAACATACCTCCAGGCTGTGTAAGGGCTATTTGACCAATAAGGAGAGTGATAGAGTGCTTCATCAGATGACCTGGCCTCCACAATCATGCAACCTCAACCCAATTGAGATGTTTTAGGATGAGTTGGACCGCAGAGTGAAGGAAAAGCAGTCAACAAGTGCTCAGCATATGTGGGAACTCCTTCAAGACTGGAAAAGCATTCCAGGTTCCTGGTAGAGAATGACAGGAGTCTGCAAAGCTGTCATCAAGGCAAAGGATGGCTTTCTTGGTTACTTCATGATTTCATATGCGTTATTTCATAGTTGTGATGTCTTCACTATTATTATATTATTCTCGAAAAAAAAGAAAGAAAAACACTTGAATGTATATATATATATATATATATATATATATATATATATATATATATATAGGGCGTGGTTGTATATATCGATGATATCCTGATCTATTCCGCCACACGCGCCGAGCATGTGTCTCTGGTGCGCACGGTGCTTGGGAGACTGCTGGGGCATGACCTATACGTCAAGGCTGAGAAGTGTGTGTTCTCCAAACTAGCCATCTCCTTCCTGGGTTATCGCATTTCCACCTCGGGGGTGGTGATGGAGTGTGACCGCGTTAAGACCGTACGTAATTGGCCGACTCCAACCACGGTGAAGGAAGTGCAGCGGTTTTTGGGGTTTGCCAATTACTACCGGAGGTTTTGGCCAGGTAGCGGCCCCCATTACCTCACTGCTGAAGGGGGGGGGGGGGGGGGGGGGGCGGTGAGTTTGCGGTGGTTGGCAGAGGCTGACAGAGCCTTCAATCGTTTGAAGGCGCTGTTCCCAGATGCGCCCGTGTTGGCGCACCCGGACCCCTCTTTAGCGTTCATAGTGGAGGTGGATGCGTCCAAGGCTAGGGTGGGTGCCGTGCTATCACAGCATTCGGGTACGCCACCGAAACTCCTCCCCTGCGCTTTCTTTTCGAAGAAGCTCGGTCCGGCGGAGCGTAACTATGATGTGGGGGACCGGGAGTTGTTGGCTGTGGTAAAGGCCCTGAAGGTGTGGAGACACTGGCTTGAGGGGGCTAAGCACCCTTTTCTTATCTGGACTGACCACCGGAATCTAGAGTATATCCGGGCAGCTAGGAGACTGAATCCGCGTCAGGCAAGGTGGGTGTTCTTCACCCGATTTAGGTTCACCATCTCATATAGACCAGGCTCCCTGAACACTAAGGCTGACGCGCTGTCCCGTCTCTAGGACACGGAGGATTGGCCCATCGACCCTACTCCCATCCTCCAGCCTCTAGGCTGGTGGCACCGGTGGTTTAGGAGGTGGACACGGACATTGAGCGGACGTTACAGGTGGAACCTGCACCTCCACAATGTCCTACAGGTCGCAAGTACGTGGCGCTTGGTGTTCGTGATCAATTGATTCGGTGGGCGCACACACTACCCACTTCGGGTCATCCTGGTGTGGCGAGGACAGTGCGGGGTCTTAGGGGGAAGTACTGGTGGTCCACCTTGGTTAAGGACGTGAGGTTTTATGTCTCTTCCTGTTCGGTGTGCACCCAGAGTAAGGATCCTAGGCACCCTCCTAGAGGGAAGATACAGCCCCTCCCCGTTCCACAACGGCCATGGTCTCACCTGTCGGTGGACTTCCTTACCGATCTTCCCCCATCTCAGGGGAACACCACGGTTCTGGTTGTTGTTTTCTAAGTCCTGCCGTCTCCTCCCGTTGGCCGGTCTCCCTACGGCCCTACAGACTCTGGAGGCTCTATTTACCCATGTCTTCCGGCACTACGGGGTGCCGGAGGACATCGTCTCTGATCGGGGTCCCCAATTCACGTCCCGTGTGTGGAGGGCGTTTATGGAGCATCTGGGGTCTCGGTCAGCTTGACCTCTTGTTATCACCCCGAGAGTAATGGGCATGTGGAGAGAGTGAACCAGGAGGTGGGTAGGTTTCTGCGGTCGTATTGCCAGGACCGGCCAGGAAAGTGGTCAAGGTACATACCATGGGCGGAGTTGGCCCAGAACTCACTCTGCCACTCCTCCACGAACATGTCTCCATTTCAATGCGTGTTGGGCTACCAGCCGGTCCTGGGGGGGGGGGGGGGGTACTGTCACAACTCCTACCGAACGGCCTACTAGCTGCCACCGATCCCTTTTCCCTTTTCTGTTGGTTTTGTCTGATTTGTTTCACCTGTTTCTTGTTAAGATTTTGAGTTGGGCTATTTAAGCCGGTAGGCCCACCTGCTCTTTGTGCGGGCTTGATTATTTTTCCCACTGTGTTGATGGGTGGTAGTGCGTGTTGTTTAGTTACCTGTTTTGGGCATTTGTTTTATTACGCCCAGTTTCGTGGAGAGTACTACTTTTTCCCTGTGCGTAATAAAGCGCTATTCTGAACTTTCTGCCTCCTGCACCTGACTACACACCCACTACGCCTAGTGTGTTACAATGTTGATATTGTGAACCAATATTATACATTTTTACTTCTTGTTTCAGGAAGTGATGTTACTGAGCTCTGCCTTCAGATATAGGACCTTCCACTCCCATCTGGGATATGGATGCCTGATTAAGAGGTTTGAAATGTTATTGTAATAAAATCACTTGGGAGCATGAGCAGCAGTGTGCAGGATTTTCCTTTTTATTTTTCATGAATTATAATATATAATACAGGTGCATCAAAGCTGGGACCGAGAGACTGAAAAATAGCTTCTATCTCAAGGCCATCAGACTGTTAAACAGCCATCATTAACACAGAGAGGCTGCTGCCTACATACAGACTTGAAAGCATTGCCCACTCTAACAAATGGATCACTAGTCACTTTATTAATGCCACTTTAATAATGATGTTTAAATATCTTGCATTACTCATACCAGATGTATATACAGTATTTTATACCATCTATTGCATCTTATCTATGTCGCTCGGTCATTGCTCATCCATATATTTATATATACATATTCTTAGTCCATGCCTTTACTTGTGTGTGTATTAGGTAGTTGTTGTGGAATTGTTAGATTACATCTTAGATATTGCTGCACTGTCGGAACTAGAAGCACAAGCATTTCGCTACACCCGCAATAACATCTGCTAAACGTGTATGTGACCAATACAATTTGATTTGATTTGAACTCACCTATAACTCCATCACCTGCAAAGAGTACTTGGATGTGCATGTTCTTCAGATTTAATTTGCATTTAGGCCTACTGTAGCTCTGATTGGCTATGGCGCACCTGTCTATGTTGAGTCCTTTCCTGGACAAGACTGACACGTTTTCAATAGTGCATTATCTATTAATTGTCCAAACGCACGGCCGCTTTCCCAATCTATATTGCTATAGAATTTTCACAAATGGCTTACTATATGACATTCCCAAACATTCAATGAATTTATGAAAACAGGAAAATGACCATATCTAAGTGCTCGCCCAGGGGTGTATAGGAACATATTTTTTTTATAAGATTTCATGTTGCTAATACGCTGTCAGTTCCACTTTAAACACATACTGTACATCAGGAAGAAAATACACACAAATTGAATTCCTAAACACACCAGTATACAGTAAGTGTGTTTCCATGTTATCTACTTCACCCCACATATCCTCATCTCACAGTGGCTTCAAAGCAATGGGATTCCTCTTGGCTAATAAGACATTCCTCAACACACAATTACAACTACATACACACACACTCACACGTGTACACACACACAACTACAAACACACATTTAGATGCTTGTAGGCTGTCCATAGTGTGATCAGAAATGGTTTCCTATGTCTCTTCTCTCTCCACCAATTCATCTCTCATTTCTCCTTTTTCCTTTGGAGGGTGAAGATAGCAAACAAGAGGATGACCTCTCTTATGTTTCATCCCTTGTTCATACATCAAAAAGAAGAGAAAGAATGGGTGGATGTGCTTGATCAAATGGGCTTGTGTGAGAGCCGGAGAGATTCCCTCGCATGCTTTCTCTAGGGCTTTCTGTGGTATAGTTTACCTCCCTATCTGCTAGAGTACACACACACACACGCACAGACACACACACCCTGAGATGATCACGTTCCCCTCTGAGCCTTGGAGAGGTAGAAACACACAGAATACACAAACTCAAAGAGCAGCAAATCCCCCTTCACACACCAATTAACTTTTAGACACAAGGTCACACACACATAGAGCTAACCTACACAATGTCTACGAAAGAACCACTGAATACACCGATTGGCACGTGTGTTTCTCATTAGAAAAACAAGATTTCAGTCTTGGAGGGGTGTTTCCTGACCGATTCGTTGTTTGGTTAATGATGTTTGTCCCTAATGAGACACTGTAGACACGGAAGCCTATTTTATGTCCTCAAAATCCCCAGAATGAATCTAAGAGAACTCAAGAAATCTGTAAGAAATGTTGACGTTTTTGGCAAGGATGTTTTACATCTAACTAAGATGTTTGGTGCAGTATTTCTCAAGTAAACAAATGTGTGATTTGTTCTCTTAAGTAAACAAAGTTGAAGCTGCTGGCCAGGTCTATCTCATTGTCTATGCTATTGGATAGAGAGCAATCACCGAGCCGCTTACCCCACGTTAGTGGGAAAATGGACATTGTCAAATTAAAACCCAACCTTCATTTACCCGTTGTGACTCACTGTCACCCCCTGATCAGTTTCACCTGCCCTCGTTATTGTCTCCACCCCCTCCAGGTGTTGCTTGTTTTCCCCAGTGTATTTATCCCTGTGTTTCTTGTCTCTCTGTGCCAGTTCGTCTTGTGTGTTCCAAGTCAATCAGCGGTTTCCCATACTCCTGCCTTTACTATTCTCATGTTTCTAGTGCTCCTGGTTTTGATCCTTGCCTGTTTTGGACTCTGTACACACCTGCCTGACCATTCTGCCTGCCTTGACCACAAGCCTTTCTGCTACTCTGTACCTCCTGAACTCTGAACTGGTTTTGACCTTTTGCCTGTCCACGACCATTCTCTTGCCTATTCCCTTTGGCTTTATTAAACATCTTAAACTCCAACCATCTGCCTCCTGTGTCTGCATCTGGGTCTCGCCATGTGTCCTGACATCTGCCTCCTGTGTCTGCATCTGGGTCTCGCCATGTGTCCTGACATCTGCCTCCTGTGTCTGCATCTGGGTCTCGCCATGTGTCCTGACATCTGCCTCCTGTGTCTGCATCTGGGTCTCACCATGTGTCCTGACATCTGCCTCCTGTGTCTGCATCTGGGTCTCGCCATGTGTCCTGACATCTGCCTCCTGTGTCTGCATCTGGGTCTCGCCATGTGTCCTGACATCTGCCTCCTGTGTCTGCATCTGGGTCTCGCCATGTGTCCTGACATCTGCCTCCTGTGTCTGCATCTGGGTCTCGCCATGTGTCCTGACATCTGCCTCCTGTGTCTGCATCTGGGTCTCGCCATGTGTCCTGACATCTGCCTCCTGTGCCTGCATCTGGGTCTCGCCATGTGTCCTGACATCTGCCTCCTGTGTCTGCATCTGGGTCTCGCCATGTGTCCTGACACTCACGGATGTTCCAAACTCAGTTTAATACGAGACTGACTTTATGAAAACAATGATCTTACTTACACTTTGTAGTCAGTCTCAACACCAGAACAACTGTTTCTGACTCATATCGTTGCCACATGCTTTTTAAAGGCAGTCGCTCTTTAAAGTAGTTTGACCTGTATCTCCAAACTGAACAGAAACCTGCCTGATCGATCTGAGAGGAAGCAACAGAGACCTGGCCTGAAAGAAACCAAGACCAACACATTGCATTTAAAAAAAAAATTATACTCAATTTCGATCTTGTCTCATTGCTGCAACTCCCCAACGGGCTCAGGACAGGCGAAGGTCGAGTCATGAGTCCTCCGAAACAAGACACGCCAAACCACACTTAACACCCGCACGCTTCACCTGGAAACCGCACCGTTGTGTCGGAGGAAACACCGTTCAACTGACGACTAAAGTCAGCCTGCAGGCGCCTGGCCCACAAAAAGGCGTCAATCGAGCGAAATGAGCAAAGTAAAGGTCCCCCGGCCAAACCCTCCCCTAACCCAGACGACTCTGGGCCAATTGTGCGCTGCCCTATGGGACTCCAAGTTGTGACACAGCCTGGGATCCAACCCGGGTCTGTAGTGACGCCTTGAGCACTGCAATGCAGTGTCTTAGACCGTAGCACCATTTGGGAGGCCCAAAGACCAACAACTTAAACATTAATTAGCACGCTAAATCATTGGTATCATTAGCATCTTAAAGTGTGTGTGAGCGTCTGTTTGTAAAAATGTCTCTAGATGACAAGAAAATGTGTTTATTAGATGCATCCATCAACTCCACCTCCTATATTACAACACTGCCTAATTAGACGTCCATTACCAGAGACTTGTTATGACATTCTTTACCCCTACCCCCCGTTAAACAGGCAATGATTGGCTCATTGCCTCCCACCTCCTGGCACGCTAATGGTCGATAGAGACAATCATTTTCTATGGATGGGCCTAATCGAGGCTAAATGGCTGAATATAGGTATCGCTGTAAAATATTGGAGAGAGACAGAGACAGAGAGAGTAAGAGAGAGTGAGAGCGAGAGAAAAGAACGACTGCATATGTCTACTCATTCTATTTCAATGGGACAGCTCCAAAAAATGTTCTGAAGGTACAGACTGATGCATAATAAACACTATAATAGTTCTATGTCAGAGAGTGCAGAGAGAGAGAGAGTGTCTTAGCCTGCAGCCTGCAGTGCCACTGTCAGGGTTATAGTAGGGGACAGACCATTCCGCAGCCCTGAGGGCTACTGTAATCTTATATGCTTTATAGAGGATGTGTTGCGTTGGGGTCATCAGGAAGGTGAGGGGTCAAAGGTTACATAATTTCTTTGGAGAGGGGCGGTCCGTGCCACTGAAGATTGGATGAGATAAACATGTCCTACAACCATAAATTCACAAGATTGAAGGGAAGGGCCTACTTTCTTTTGTTATTTTAGTCATTTAGAGGTACCCCTCCCTGCTTAAACTGCTCTCAAAAAGGAGATTGACTTATTCTTTATTCTCCTCTTTGGGAAGATCTCCCTCATTTCTCAACTCTGGGGTTTCAGTCCTCCAAAGGCCTCTTCCCTCTGCCTGCTCTGTATCCTCTAATACAGGGCAGTCTCTCTCTCTCTCTCTCTCTCTCTCTCTCTCTCTCTCTCTATATCTCTCTCTCTCTCTCTCTCACTCACTCACTCACTCACTCACTCACTCAGAGAGAGAGAGGACCGTCTCTGTGATTTGGTTAATGGACAGTAATGGCAGGATGATGAGGGAGGAGGGGAGGGAGTGAATAGGAGAGGGAGAGGAAGAGAGGGGAAACATACAGTAGTAAGGAAGAGGAGATCAGAAGGGAGAGACAGTATACTCCTCCAGAGCATCTCTCTCTCTTTCACTGCACACCCTCCCATGGAAGATGATTCTCTGGTGTGTCAGTGGATCTGACCTGGAGACGGGCTAAACAGGGGAAAACCCCTGTGTGTGTGTGAGTGTGAGTGTGTGTGTGTGTGTGTGTGTGTGTGTGTGTGTGTGTTTGTGAGAGCGTGCATACGAACGTGCGTGGGTGCGTACCATTGCTGGTTTATGAGTGTGTTGGTAATAGGAGCTAAGGGAGTAGTGCTTCCTATTCCTAAACAACCAAATTAAAACCTCCAATAGCCTGTAGTAAAGCACAGCATCCAATCAAAACACAGGCTGCGGTAAACCACAATATCCAATCAAAGGATGGTGAAGGCGGCCCTAAAGCACAGCATCCACTTTCATTCAATATAGGATCCAGTATAGAGCGGTTCTGCTAAATCTACACACAATCACTCCATTAAAAGGCAATTCCACCACTTTTCAACCTAATTTTTATCTCCAGCACAATGAAAGTGTCTACACATGTGAAAACGGTGCATTTCTACATTTTGTAGAAAGTGTATAAAGTGAAAACATTCTGCCTGACTGGATCATCAAAAGTGAAAACATTTTAAAAACAGTGATTTTCAAACACTATGAGATTCACGGTGATGTGGGAAGCAAGGAAAGACCCTCCCTCTGGTTAGAAACTCTTTGCAGGTTTTGAAAATCACCGTTCTATGTTTTGTTTCTACCGTGTGATGCCACAGAGAAGCATTTTTTTTCTCCTTCTCTTTCTAACCACAGATCATAGAAACAAGCAGTTGTCACATACAGTGTGTCGACACTGGTTTGGTACTGGATATAATGAATATGAGGTTGAAATGTGGTGGGGTTGCCCTTTAACATTGTAGAAAAGTGACCGTCTTCAGCTCCATCTCATCCTCTTCTCTTCCCTACTCTCTTTTCCCTCTCTTATCCCTCCTTACTTTCTACCACCAGTCTTTCCCCTATATTCAATTAGCAGCATTGCCACCCTCCCCCCAAACATAAACGATTAAAAGCAGATATAGAGTATGTAGAAAAGATAATGGACATATATTTATTTTTTAATAAGATCATCTTTGAGAACTAGCAATCACCAAAATAACATTTGAGAGAAACAGTCAGAGAGAATCTAAAATTCCAAAAATGCCATAGCATGGGGCCCCGATTGATTTTGTTATGTTTGAGTCACTCAGATAGCATAAGAACACGGCATAAGCCTTGTATCGAATTACAGTAAATTTGCTTTAATACTGAAACCTTTTCTCTCCACCCCATGGCAAAATGTGTAGTATTGCAGGAAATTAGCTTAAAAACAACTAAATGTTGTCTCTGTTTCAGTCTGAGTCCCAACATGAACCACGCCCACACACACACACACACACACACACACACACACACACACACACACACACACACACACACACACACACACACACACACACACATACACTCCTGTTCATCTCTACCTCTACGTCAGGACCCCAGAGCCTCTAATGCAGATTTATTATTAGACTGATAATCACACATATCCTCCATATCATACCAGCACTCTGACCTCCTGCCTCCATCCCCTTTCCCATCTGTTCCTCCTCCTTTCCCTGAGAAATATGACCCCTCTGCTCGCGCTACCATATGCTCATGATAAATCTCCCAGCTACCCTCAACGGTTTCTCACAAAATCAATGGCTAATTTGAAGCATCACTTTATAGACCTTATGAGTGTGTATGTGTGCGCGTGCATGAGCGTGTGTTCACAAATGTCTGTATGTGCGTCTTCACTTGATGTGCACCATCTCGTTTCCTTCAAAGGATGCAAACGTGAGAAACAGCCCAGTGAGCTAGTGGTGCCTGTGGTGCCTGTGGTGCGTGGCTATTAAGGCCCAGGGACCACACCCTAATAGGGAATTGTTTTTCTCTTAATCACAATCAACTTTTACCAGTTGAATGTAGACACAAATATAATTGAGTTGGATTGAGTTGGATTGGATGAAGTCCGTTTAAATGTTTTGTTAAGACACTCCAGGACCGGACTTGTCCAGAGCAGATTGTGGATAAATAGTAAAGACATGTATGTAAAATGCATTTTTGGTTTTATTTTTCCCAAATAAAATGCTTTCTAGAATACAAAATGGACAACATATCAACAATTCCCTCTGGGCTAGTCTGGAGAATATATCTAAGAATACCCGCACACAATGTGGTAAATGCAGATGCTTCTGAAGCTGAGAAAACATTTGTTGGCATGTGGGAAGAGTCTGACTTATGGGAATGGCAGTTAAAGGCAAGTACACTGAAATTAGACTACCAAATGCTTATTTAGACACCAAAAGCCTACATAAACACAATCACCATCTCCTCAAAGTAAGTTACTAAATACAGTATAGTCCAGTTTGTAACATTCTCTATGAAATGGGCTTTTAACATATGTATAATTCAATAGGGAGCTTTGATTCAATTTTAAAGTGCTTAAAATTCATTAAACAGTTTAATAAGGGTAGTAGGCTATGATAAACTAAAGAAAATATACATTTTCATCAAGTTTTTAACATTTTTATGTATATTTTTAGAACATATTAATGGACCAAAATACCAACAAATCTCAAAACTGATAGGTAGATGCTGTGATGTCATTTCAGCCTGTGGTGCCTGGCCTTAAACTAGTTAGCCTGGATCGATGCCTACTCCAGACCAGCGGAATATACATTCATTTAAAGGTTGAGAAAGTTAGAATTTTGTTCACAAATGTACCCACATGTCTGTTATATGTAAACAGTTTATGATTAGTGAATGCCATCATGTAGTTATTTAGTTAGATACAGTACCTCTCCCTATTAGCTGAAATATATTTATTTCCAAGCCATTTTATCTGCCGCGCTAGCTTTTCGGTCCGAACATAGCATTGAATAATGGGAATTGCCTCCCTCCGAGGCATGTGTTGCTAGGTAACCCCCATGCAGTTGCCTGGGCAGGACCCAGGTAAAATGAGAGAAATTTGATAGCAAACGTTTGTGCTATTAAATTAAATGAATACTGCACTCTGACCCATAAAAAGTATTTTCTATATTCATGATAGTGTGGTTAGACAAAGCAAGGAAAGTCAACTTCAAAATGGGATGTAGTTTATCGGGATTTACACCCGTTGTTGGTAAGTAATGAATCTGCTAGCTTCTGAAATAACTTACTCTTCCTTTAAAATGTGCCTTCAACTGACACCTATTGAACTAGTAATCTGTTTGTGTCTGTCTGCAGAGATGGGAGTCTAAGGTGTGTGTGTGTGTGTGTGTGTGTGTGTGTGTGTGTGTGTGTGTGTGTGTGTGTGTGTGTGTGTGTGTGTGAGTGTGTGTGTTGAAGAGCGATGGATGACAGGAAGGAGAGGAAAATAAGCCATCACTTAGACACTGGGGTCTGAAAGACGAGAGCGTGATCTCCCACACGTACTCCAGGGAATGCTTACTCAAACACCTCTCCACCGTGAAAAAACATGACCGAACATGCCTTGGCGACAGGCATTGAACTCTGCTCTCGCCGCTCTCCACACACACACACACACACACACACACACACACACACACACACACACACACACACACACACACACACACACACACACACACACACACACACACACACACACACACACACACACACACACACAGCAGCAGCTTTTTACAGACACTGCAGACATTGTGACATTGTCAGTAATGTCACATTTTGAGTGTGTAAAAATCCCCATGCTGATTATAACTCAAATCAACCCAGCCCATAAAAGCGTCTCACTTTATTTCTAACTTTATTTTATCTGAGTGTGTGTGTGCATGTGTGTGTGTGTGTGTGTGCGTATGTCAGAGAGGGTGATCTCTTATAGGTGGAGCCTATAGGCTAACCATCACAGCAGCATCTCCATCGTAATCCCATTGATTTACTATCAGCTAGACAGACCTGGCCCCGTTTGGGCTGTAAATAATACATAGGGGAAGGGGTGAGTGTGCACACTACACACACCAATACAGTATATAGATAAAGAGGAGAAACCTTGACATCTCCAAAAGCCAAGGTTCTGAGAATCAGCATGTGTCTAGGTGTGCCTATTATGATAATGAACTACAGTTGCTATTGGTGTTTTATGCTTGAGTTTCTCGATAGTATCTACAGTATCTAGTGTATTTCTGTAGTTCTATTTGGACCTGACTGGGTTTGTATCAATACGTGTGTTCTTCTGGATCACTGCTCCATGTACTGTATAATGCATTATGTATGTTAGAACCCATACCTTCACATCCTCTTCTCTCCAGGCCAGTGGCAAGGTCCCTTAGGGCTCAGGGTGCATATAAACACACACACACTCACACACAATGCAGTGTTGGCCTCTCGGTGATGGATGTGTCTTTGAGATAGCATCACAGGCACCATACAGAGAGTGGAGAAGTGGAGAAGGTGAGGTATAGCAGGAGGGGATTGAGGGAGGGAGGGAACAACCATGGAGGAACAGAGCCGTAGGGAGAAAGACACAGACAGGGATCCCCACCCCCCAAACAGCCATGGAGGAACAGAGCCGTAGAGAGAAAGACACAGACAGGGATCCCCACCCCCCAAACAGCCATGGAGGAACAGAGCCGTAGAGAGAAAGACACAGACAGGGATCCCCACCCCCCAAACAGCCATGGAGGAACAGAGCCGTAGAGAGAAAGACACAGACAGGGATCCCCACCCTCCAAACAGCCATGGAGGAACAGAGCCGTAGAGAGAAAGACACAGACAGGGAAAACCACCCCCCAAACAGCCATGGAGGAACAGAGCCGTAGAGAGAAAGACACAGACAGGGATCCCCACCCCCCAAACAGCCATGGAGGAACAGAGCCGTAGAGAGAAAGACACAGACAGGGATCCCCACCCCCCAAACAGCCATGGAGGAACAGAGCCGTAGAGAGAAAGACACAGACAGGGATCCCCACCCCCCAAACAGCCATGGAGGAACAGAGCCGTAGAGAGAAAGACACAGACAGGGATCCCCACCCCCCAAACAGCCATGGAGGAACAGAGCCGTAGAGAGAAAGACACAGACAGGGATCCCCACCCCCCAAACAGCCATGGAGGAACAGAGCCGTAGAGAGAAAGACACAGACAGGGATCCCCACCCCCCAAACAGCCATGGAGGAACAGAGCCGTAGAGAGAAAGTGGTTGTGTCATTATTCAGGTACAGTTGTTCTACCTCTCTCTAATGAAGGGGTGTTATATTGCATCTGCTTGTGTACTAATGAAGAACAAACCTCCTCATCCAGAACAAACAGACTAGAACAACACAACACCTCCAACCCTACTGAAAGCCTCCAACAGGAGACACGGCCCATCTGCTGCCTCACACTATCTCATAGGACACACACACACACACGCTCACGCACACCCACAAACTCACATTGTGTGTGTAGGTGTGTGGACAGTTGCAGACTAATTATTGTTGTGTACCATCTCTAGCCAAGCAGAAATAACAGGACAAATGACAACAACACTTCTGTGCTAGCCCAGCAGAAAGAGACTTTCTTCCCTTAGTTTCAGGCAAACAAACGGTCTCAATAACTTTCACAATCAAAGGTGTGGGGAAGTGTGCCCCTCCCTGGTGATTGAGGTCATTTCTGGACAGTATTTCTGTCCATCTGTATGTCCATCTACAGTATATCTAACATGTGGCTCCCTCTATCCCCTTCCCTCTTTCCGAATAGTATATTAGGTATTTCACCTTCTCAGCCCTTCTCTCTACCCTCCTATCTTCAAAAGCACTCTATTGTTCATGTGTTTGTTTCCATGACAGTCCCTCTATCACTGCCTACCCTTTTTTCTTTATTCCTTCCTCCTGTTTTCCTCTGTTGATCTGCAGCCCCTGATGTCGTTTTTCCTCCCTGCCTGTTGCTTTCTTGCCATGCCCTGTGAGCACTGTTTATCTCCCCTCCACACTCTCTGGGGTTGAGTGGGGAGGGAGGGGGTGAGAGGGGCGAGGACAAGAGCAGAGGCACTTTATTAATCAATCAAGCAACTTTGCAAATTCACCTAATTAACGTCTAATTAAGGATCTGGGCACCTCGCCAACACTCATCACATCCCCCTCCGCCACCACCCCCGTCGTGCCCCAGACATCATCTTTATTCCCTCCATCCATCCACCCTCCTTTTCCTCATGCCACCAACAGCTGAGGCCCTCAACAGTTAGTTTGCTGAGAGAGGTAAATACATTTCCTCTTCATCCATCCATCCATCCATCCATCTGTTTTTTTCCTCCATTAGGACTTATGCCACCAAGCTCTGCTGCCCACGCAAGATAGTTTTCAGAGAAAGCTCAACCGACCTTGCTTATTCATACCACCAGAATCTCTTGGTCTTACCAGAGAGAGGTCCTGGCCAAACTCATCCATCACAGCCGTCTGGTAGGACTCCAGCGACTCCGTCCCACACTGATGATGTGTACGGTTCTCACAGTCCCCCTGCCAGCTCTCTCTGCGGTAAAGGGTGGCACGCCAGGCACGCTGAATTCTGGGTAGAAAAACAAGAAATATATAAATTACACATAAGGAAAGGTCAGATCTGGAACTGAAATTTGAGATTGCCTGTGCTGTTGTTTTTTTAATTGAAATGAAACTGTACAGACCACAATATCAGTATCATTATAAAGTGCCTTCGGAAAGTATTCAGACCCTTTGACTTTTTCCACATTTTGTTACGTTATAGTTTTATTCTAAAATGGATTAAATAAAATTAAAAACTCAGCAATCTCAACACAATACCCCATAATGACAAAGCGAAAACATGTTTTTAGAAATGTGTACACATTTATTCAAATTAAAATCAGAAATACCTTGTTTACTTAAGTATTCAGACCCTTTGCTATAAGACTCAAAATTGAGCTCAGGTGCATCCTGTTTCCATTGATTATCCTTGAGATGTTTCTACAACTTGTTTGGAGTCCACCTGTGGTACATTAATGGTGATTTGGAAAGTGTTGTGTACTAACTTCTAAACTTGAAATATGAAATATGTTATGTTACCATATTAGAACTGAGGGTAATCTACTGAGTGAGAAAGGAGAGTGCAGGAAGAACACGTGTTGGGGAATAATCAGAATTGGTTGGTAACATAGGTAAGATGTTTTAGTGTTCATCATATATTTGTAAGTTACTTCTCATCAGGATGTTGTTTTTGTATAATACTGTGGCGGGGTTGCAGTATCTGTTCTCTGTCAAGACTAAGTTGTTTGGGCCGGAGAGAGTAGAGAGGTCAAGCGTGTATCTCTTGGCTCCACAATGTCTGTGTGCTTGTCAGTGTGTCTCTGTGATCTTGTCAAGATAGGATGTATTTGATATATGCCTGTTGATATGGAGGATTGGTTTATGGTTCTGAGTTTGAGAAAATAACATAGTTTAGGAGACAAAGCTGAACGATTTATTATGTCTATGCTGTCTGACTATGTGTGTTTTTTGTTATTAAAGGATCTCAGCTGCAATGTGTAAGGAACTCTCAGAGAATTAATTGATAGACACTGAATTGATCTGAGAGTCACAGGGTTGTGATAGAGCTCATATAATTAAAGATGGACTTTGATAACTAACTCTGACTTGTGTGTGGTTTGCTCTCATGATTTGGTAAATAGAGGAAATTTCCACGACACATGTTATTGTTAAATCTCAGGTATCCTATGAAGAGGAGAAGGGCCACGGTCTGGTTCCAGTCAACAGATAAGGTAGGACAGCCGTGAGTTGATGGGGAGTGAGGAATTTGGGCCGAGGTCAGGTTAGATGAAGTGAGGATGAACAGGCCTCAGTAAAGTCCTGTCTAGCAACAGAGGTATATTGGCTGTCCAGATGTGAAAGGAGGATACTCAGGATACTCAGCAATATATAAATATATGTGCTTGTGTAAACATGTCTTTGCAGCTGTTTGACCCATTGGGTGAATCAACTAGCTTTGACTAGTTTTCCGTTAGTTTTTCACTCTGTTTGTCAGAACCTAACAAAAGACACACACTTGCCTATCCAAGGTCCCACATTTGACAGTGCATGTCAGAGCAAAACCCAAGCCATGAGGTCGAAGGAATTGTCTGTAGAGCTCCGAGACAGGATTGTGTCAAGGCACAGATCTGGGTACCAAAACATTTCTGCAGCATTGAAGGTCCCTAAGAACACACTGGCCTCCATCATTCTTAAATGGAAGAAGTTTGGAACCACCAAGACTCTTCCTAGAGCTTGACGCCCGGTCAAACTGAGCAATCGGGGGAGAAGGGCCTTGCAAGGTCAGGGAGGTGACCAAGAACCCGACGGTCACTCTGACAGGGCTCTAGAGTTCTTCTGTGGAGATGGGAGAACATTCCAGATGGACAACCATCTCTCTCCACCAATCAGGCCTTATTATAGAGTGGCCAGGCAGAAGCCATTCCTCAGTAAAAGGCACATGACAGCCTGCTTGGACTTTGCCAAAAGTCACCAAAAGACTCTCAGACCATGAGAAACAAGATTCTCTAGTCTGATGAAACCAAGATTGAACTCTTTAGCCTGAATGCTAAGTGTCACATCTGGAGTAAACCTGGCAAAATCCTTACGGTGAAGCATGCTGGTGGCAGAATCATGCTGTGAGGATGTTTTTCAGTGGCATGGACTGGGAGACTAGTCAGGATTGAAGCAAAGACGAACAGAGCAAAGTACAGAGAGATCCTTGATGAAAACCTGCACCAGTGCTCTCAGGACCTCAGACTGGGGCAAAGGTTCACCTTCCAATAGGACAACGACCCTAAGCACACAGCCAAGACAAAGCAGGAGTGGCTTGGGGACAAGTCTCTGAATGTCGTTGAGTGGCCCAGCCAGAGCCCCGAATTAAACCTGTTTAAACATCACTGGAGAGACCTGACAATAGCTGTGCAGCAACTCCCCATCCAACATGACAGAGCTTGAGAGGATCTGTAGAGAAGAGTGGGAAAACTCCCCAAATACAGGTGTGGCAAGCCTGTTGCATCAAACCCAAGAAGACTCGAGGCTGGATTCGCTTCCAAAGGTGCTTCAACAAAGTACTGAGTAAAGGGTCAGAATACTTACGTAAAATGTGATATTTCAGGTTTTTCGTTTATAAATTAGCAAACATTTCTAAAAATGTGTTTTTGCTTTGTCATTATGGGTAATTGTGTGTAGATTGATGATGGGGAAAAAATTATTTAATCCATTTTAGAATAAGGCTGTAACGTAACAAAATGTGGAGAAAGTCAAGGGGTCTGAATTATTTCCGAAGGCACTGTATGTTGTACAAGCACATTCTGACATTCTCACTGCTCTAGGTCACACACAGTGGAGGAGAAGGAAGGGGAGGACCATCCTACTCAGTGAATTTCAAAAAAAATGTCAACATTAAACATTAAAAAAGTTCTCCTTTATGGATAAAACTATACAAAATATATGAACATGTCATCAAATAACGGATTAAAACTGTTTTACAATGAAGGTCTACATTTAACAGCAC
Organism: Oncorhynchus clarkii lewisi; assembly: GCF_045791955.1. Taxonomy (NCBI): domain Eukaryota; kingdom Metazoa; phylum Chordata; class Actinopteri; order Salmoniformes; family Salmonidae; genus Oncorhynchus; species Oncorhynchus clarkii. The sequence goes on along the minus strand of NC_092173.1, from coordinate 14,708,952 downwards.
TCTGTAGGGTAGCACCATGGTGTAGCCGGAAGACAGCTCGTTTCCGTCCGTTCACCTGTAGGCTAGGTTGCAGCAACCTCATGATGGGTACAGGGCAAATTCGAGTATCATGTAGTAGCCTACACCTATCGATGTTACATTGCGCTGGGTGAATGGAAAGTGAATGACAGTCATCCAATATGCTGTAATAGAGATAAGGCCATGCTCAATAAAAATTAAATAAATGTCCTCCCTGATCTTAAATGGCACCGACCACCGCTGACATACATATAGGAAATCTAGTGGGCATTTATTTCTACACAGCCCTTAAGTGATGCACTTCCAAATGTATGGATTAAAGCACAAGATAAAACAGATTAAGTTTAACTTTGGTTAAGGGGAAATGAAGCCCATGATAGAGTGAGGACAGTGTCTGCTGGGTGATACAGTGATTCCCTCTGGAGAGTGGAGAGAGGCTTGATAACCACTTCATAGTGTGGCATATTGCATTTTTTCCCTTTCTCTCCTTCTCCCACACTTCATCTCTCTCTCTCTCTCTCCTTCATTCTCTCTTCCCTCTCTCCTCTCTCTCTCCTCTATCCCTCTCTCCATTTCCAATAACCCCAGCTCCAGGGTCCAGGGTGATGTGTAGGATCAATTACCCGATGGAGAAACACATTCACCTCCAGCAGAGCAGGGAGCCAGCTGAGCCAAATGGAACAAATTGAATTAAGCCATAACCCACCGCTTCAAAACCCATAGGTTTACTCTGCCCACCTCCCTCACTTCTTCTATACCCCCCTCTCTTTCTACCTCCCTCCATCCATACCCACACCGATGAATTTACCCCCGCTATCCCTTGTTCTGTCCACCTTCCTCCCTCCATCTCTTTCTCTGCCTCCATACACTCTTCAAATGTGTTTATTTTATCCCTCCATACCTCCCGCTCTCCATCCATTCCCTCCTAAATGTGTTTACTCCAGCCTCCTAGTCCTTCCAGAGAAGGCAGCCTGGGGCGATAGCTGACCCACTATAACAACAGCTATAAAGGTTGGGTTCATGTTCCTCTCACATGGTGTTAAAGGTAGGTTTTGGCTTCACACAAAAGCAGATGAACTCTGATCCTGCCGTAGAAAGCCAATCAAAGGGTGAATTGGTTTAAGGCCACGGTGGGATTGATGTCATCACCACTACAACCACAACAACACACCTGGGAATGGATAGGAGACAGGAATACACAATGACAGAGGGGAGAGGGGGACACACCTGACCATACACAGGGGTGCATGTACACACACACACTCACACACATAACACAAACTATTACATACAAGGAGAAAAACAAAAACAACATTTACAAACACTTCCTCTATTTACATGTGTGCCACTACCCCCCCACTCTCTCTCCACAGTGCCCCCTCCTGGTGGTGTGTATTAAACACAGTACAGTACTACAGGTGGTACTCACACAATGGCCTTGGTCTCCCAGTAGCGCTGATGCTCAAGGCAACCAGGACTGTTGTCATCCTCTTCCTCACTCCTCAGGTAAACATTTCTACAGGGACACATAGTGGAAGAACAGTCAGGGACAGGGAGGGTCATGACTGTCCTGTGAGGATCCGAACGGGTCAGATAAGCTTTACAATAGATAACTTCAACCAGACCCCCTCTCACCCGCAGAGGTTGACAGCTCATGCCCTGTTGTAAATCAAGGACAGAACATTCAGCTATGTCCCTCTCCAAATCCACCTAAGGAATGTGCCTTTGTTTCAACACACTTTTCCCACTGAACCTCTAACACAAGCGAATACTGGAAGAATATTTCTAACATAGAATGTGGGGAATGGTCAGAGGTGATCTAAAGAATAACAATGTCATTTCGGTTGTTATTTTATGATGTCATTAAACATTTTATAAAATAAATACTGTAACTTGAAAAGTATGTTTGTGTCCATCCGATGTGTTGTGCATGAAATATGAAAAATTATGAAAGTGATTTTGTTAAGAGAAGGATGTGATTTTAGAAATTACAACAGGAAATTGTTTCTAGAACTTTGTACAAGTAAGTAGTCACCGCCCCCTTGAGTGAGGTCAGAGAGCGTGTCAGCCTTGGGGAACCACCCTTTTGAAGAACCATATAAAATTATGGGTTAAGAATTAACATATCAGACCAGAGAGATGTTGAGATGCAGCTCACATTTAAAGTGGTTTAAAGTTGGAATCTGAAAACGAGGCAGAGACAATGAAGTCACCTCCCGGACAATCACTGGTATGGCTGATTAGCTGTCCTAAGTAAAGTATGTAGAAAAGCGAATTTAAGTGGGACCATTCTACTACTCTTTTCAAATCACTGTAGTACGCTACTCTCAACAGCCAACTGAGAACCATCTGGCTGGCTAGACTATCTTCAAAGAATCATTTTCCAGAGCGAGTGGAAGTAGAGATAGCTCTGTAGTTCTGTTCAGGACAACACCACGGGTCGACAGAAACCGGGTGATGGCAGAGGAGAGCAACAGTAGAAGACGGGTGGGGACCCCGTTTGGAGAATCCGAGCCTTAGCATGCCGCAAAAAAGGACCAACAACCTTTCCAAAAAGGCCTGTTCTGGCAGAAATGCACGAAGAACCAAGACATTTACACGAAAATACATTCATGATTTCTTACTCTGGGCGGCAGTTCGTGTGCAAAGTATATGATTGCTGTGAGAGAAGTTTCTAAAATGTACCAATGTTAAGTGTCTCTGTCTCTGTCTCGCCCTCTCCATGTCTTTTGTAACAAGTCGAGGTTATGATGATTAATAAGTTGACTGTTTATGGATTTGATAGGTAAAGACCTTTAGAGTTTCATTCGGGAGATCGTAACTCTTTAAAGAACCGCTCTCGATCACACACTTGGCCCAGCGTTGTCCCGGTTATGGGAGGGTTTGTCCTTGTCCCATCAGGCTCTAGCGACTCCTGTGGCGGGCCGGGTGCATACACGCTGACACGGTCGCCAGGTGTACGATATTTCCTCCTACACATAGGTGCGGCTTGGCAGGGTCGTGTTTCGGGGGACGCACAGCTCTCAACCTTCGCCTCTGCCGAGTCCGTACAGGAGTTGCAGCGATGGGACAAAACTGTAACTACCAAATGGATACCACAAAATTGGTGAGAAAATAAAAAGATAAAACGCTCTCGTGGTGCACCAAATCCTAATGAGTTAATTGTTACATGATTAATTTAATCGGGTAACAATTAAACATAGATAGGTTTTTAAATTTATTTTTTACCCCTTTTTCTCCCCAATTTCGTGGTATCCAATTGTTTTTAGTAGCTACTATCTTGTCTCATCGCTACAACTCTCGTACGGGCTCGGGAGAGACGAACGTTGAAAGTCATGCTTCCTCCGATACACAACCCAACCAAGCCGCACTGCTTCTTAACACAGCGCGCATCCAACCCGGAAGCCAGCCGCACCAATGTGTCGGAGGAAACACCGTGCACCTGGCAACCTTGGCCCACCAAGGCTGGTGCGCGATGAGACAAGGATATCCCTACCGGCCAAACCCTCCCTAACCCAGACGATGCTAGGCCAATTGTGCATCGCCCCACGGACCTCCCGGTCACAGCCGGTTACGACAGAGCTTGTGCGCGAACCCGGAGTCTCTGGTGGCACAACGCCCTTAAACACTGCGCCACCCGGGAGGCAAACATAGATAGTTGATTAGATAAATAACAGTGATCAGATTACTGAAAGTAAAGTCATGACAGTGCTAAGGCACTTGAAAGTAACATTCACTGCTGTGTCGAGTAGACGGTTGGTTAAATGTTCTTTACCTCTCCATCTTATGCACTTGTTGTCCTCCACCATGGTTGCAGAAGCGATGGTGCCTCTTCTCTTCCTCCTACACAGGATCACAGAAAGACAAGAGCAGTTTCTTCTTGAACGGAGGATAACAGGGAAGATGAAAATATTGCTGCAAGATTCAGTCATAACTCTGTCCTGGTGTTACACAGTCTGTCTGCAACATTAATACCACCTACTCACACTGTCTGGTAGAGCACTGAGGGAGACAACGCAACTACAGTCTCTTTATTCTGTCTGGTAGAGCACTGAGGGAGACAACGCAACTACAGTCTCTTTATTCTGTCTGGTAGAGCACTGAGGGAGACAACGCAACTACAGTCTCTTTATTCTGTCTGGTAGAGCACTGAGGGAGACAACACAACTACAGTCTCTTTATTCTGTCTGGTAGAGCACTGAGGGAGACAACGCAACTACAGTCTCTTTATTCTGTCTGGTAGAGCACTGAGGGAGACAACGCAACTACAGTCTCTTTATTCTGTCTGGTAGAGCACTGAGGGAGACAAAGCAACTACAGTCTCTTTATTCTGTCTGGTAGAGCACTGAGGGAGACAACGCAACTAGTCTCTTTATTCTGTCTGGTAGAGCACTGAGGGAGACAACACAACTACAGTCTCTTTATTCTGTCTGGTAGAGCACTGAGGGAGACAACGCAACTAGTCTCTGTATTCTGTCTGGTAGAGCACTGAGGGAGACAACGCAACTACAGTCTCTTTATTCTGTCTGGTAGAGCACTGAGGGAGACAACACAACTACAGTCTCTTTATTCTGTCTGGTAGAGCACTGAGGGAGACAACGCAACTACAGTCTCTTTATTCTGTCTGGTAGAGCACTGAGGGAGACAACACAACTACAGTCTCTTTATTCTGTCTGGTAGAGCACTGAGGGAGACAACGCAACTACAGTCTCTTTATTTTGTCTGGTAGAGCACTGAGGGAGACAACGCAACTACAGTCTCTTTATTCTGTCTGGTAGAGCACTGAGGGAGACAACGCAACTAGTCTCTTTATTCTGTCTGGTAGAGCACTGAGGGAGACAACGCAACTACAGTCTCTTTATTCTGTCTGGTAGAGCACTGAGGGAGACAACGCAACTACAGTCTCTTTATTCTGTCTGGTAGAGCACTGAGGGAGACAACGCAACTACAGTCTCTTTATTCTGTCTGGTAGAGCACTGAGGGAGACAACACAACTACAGTCTCTTTATTCTGTCTGGTAGAGCACTGAGGGAGACAACGCAACTACAGTCTATTTATTCTGTCTGGTAGAGCACTGAGGGAGACAACGCAACTAGTCTCTTTATTCTGTCTGGTAGAGCACTGAGGGAGACAACACAACTAGTCTCTTTATTCTGTCTGGTAGAGCACTGAGGGAGACAACACAACTACAGTCTCTTTATTCTGTCTGGTAGAGCACTGAGGGAGACAACACAACTACAGTCTCTTTATTCTGTCTGGTAGAGCACTGAGGGAGACAACGCAACTACAGTCTCTTTATTCTGTCTGGTAGAGCACTGAGGGAGACAACACAACTACAGTCTCTTTATTCTGTCTGGTAGAGCACTGAGGGAGACAACACAACTACAGTCTCTTTATTCTGTCTGGTAGAGCACTGAGGGAGACAACGCAACTACAGTCTCTTTATTCTGTCTGGTAGAGCACTGAGGGAGACAACACAACTACTGTCTCTTTATTTTGTCTGGTAGAGCACTGAGGGAGACAACGCAACTAGTCTCTTTATTCTGTCTGGTAGAGCACTGAGGGAGACAACGCAACTACAGTCTCTTTATTCTGTCTGGTAGAGCACTGAGGGAGACAACGCAACTACAGTCTCTTTATTCTGTCTGGTAGAGCACTGAGGGAGACAACGCAACTACAGTCTCTTTATTCTGTCTGGTAGAGCACTGAGGGAGACAACACAACTACAGTCTCTTTATTCTGTCTGGTAGAGCACTGAGGGAGACAACGCAACTACAGTCTCTTTATTCTGTCTGGTAGAGCACTGAGGGAGACAACGCAACTACAGTCTCTTTATTCTGTCTGGTAGAGCACTGAGGGAGACAACACAACTACAGTCTCTTTATTCTGTCTGGTAGAGCACTGAGGGAGACAACGCAACTACAGTCTCTTTATTCTGTCTGGTAGAGCACTGAGGGAGACAACGCAACTACAGTCTCTTTATTCTGTCTGGTAGAGCACTGAGGGAGACAACGCAACTACAGTCTCTTTATTCTGTCTGGTAGAGCACTGAGGGAGACAACGCAACTACAGTCTTTATTCTGTCTGGTAGAGCACTGAGGGAGACAACGCAACTACAGTCTCTTTATTCTGTCTGGTAGAGCACTGAGGGAGACAACACAACTACAGTCTCTTTATTCTGTCTGGTAGAGCACTGAGGGAGACAACACAACTACAGTCTCTTTATTCTGTCTGGTAAAGCACTGAGGGAGATAACACAACTACAGTCTCTTTATTCTGTCTGTTTGTTGAAACGTCTATTCTCTCAGTTCGATTTCTTGTTGGAATGATAATGCAGACATTTCGATAATGACCAGGAAGATAGCACTGCAGAAAGGAGGAACATTCAGGATAGCAAGCAGGGTCAAAACACACAGTCATACACACACACACACACACACACACAATACACACATTTGCAGTTTCACATGTAAGAACACTCCACATGTGTAACTTTCACTTTAACATGTAGAATTGCAAGTTCAAGTGATAAACAATCATGTGAAAATCACATTTGCAATTTCAAGTAAGAAAGTAAGAAAACGTTCACTTTTTTATTTACAGGGCGGCAGGTAGCCTAGCAGCTAGAGCGTTGGGCCAGTAACCGAAATGTCGCTTGTTCGAATTCCTGAGTCGACAAGGTGAACTGCTCCATGGTCGCTGTTAATGATGGCTGACCCTAGGAAATGAACCCAACTCTCCGAGCGTGTCTCACGGGGAGTTGGGATATGCAGAAAACATTTGCATTTCACACTTGTGTATAATACATATAAGTACATGTGTGAAACAGGACAGATATAAGCACCCACCGTATTGCTATTTTATAGGGTTTTCACATGATTGTTGTGAACTTGCAATTCTACAGTACATGTGAAAGTGAGATTTACACATGCTGTTAACATGTGAACTCTAATAAATGTAATACATGTGAAATGTGAGCTCAAAATGTGAAAACAGCTAAATGCAATTTGGGAGTTTTATTTGTAAGGGCACACATACACACACAGTATGCACCCTGGCTGCTGGCAGAGCTGATAGGCCAGCAGTGAATGGGAGAGATATAGTGAAGTGGCTTCATGAATACATCCATCTGTCAGTCCTGTCTAAGTGAAGGTTCAGGGGGGGGGGCACAGCACCCACAGGCTCTCTGCCTGGCAGACACAGACAGGGCTGGCCCCTTGCAACTGGCCCCTGACTGGCTCCTGCTTGGCCCCTGTGGCTTCTCTGGCATCTGCACATCCTGACTGCCAACAAGCTGCACATTGCTAACACACACACATAAAGAGATTATTCTGAATTAGGGCTGTCAGAGTTTACAAGTTAACGCAAGTTAACTTTTGTAATTTTAGTGCACTCATTTTAATTATCGTGATTAATCGCATTGTTTGAAAACATCCTAAATCAAATAAATCTACGCAGCTAAAAACAACAATGTGATGTGAAAACAAGTTGACTTTGAGGTTACAAAAGTCTGCTTTATCAATCTACCACATTTTGCTAACCGTTACTTTGGACAAAATCAACACGTTCAAATTGTTGTAATGCTTTTTATACCCCAAAAATCTTGAATTACAGCTCAATTTGAGCCAATTCTGAATTTGCGATGAATCGTGATTAATCAGCATATCCTGCGATTAACGTGGTTAAATGTTTAAACGTTTGACAGACCGACAGAACTTTGAATTGAACTGGGAGAAACCTGGATTATAATCCTGCCGGTTACAAATGCACACACATGTTAAACGCAGAGTATAATTTAAATCTGAGTCATGTGAAAAATAAACATATGCATAATTAACATGTGAAAAATCCATGTAAAACCTCACGTGTCTGAAAACCACACCTGACTCCTGAAAAATGTAGGTGAAAAATGCATTTTTATTATTTATTTTGTGCCATTTTTCACGCGATTTGATCATACATGTGTCTGAAAACAGCTCCTTTCTGTTATCTGAATCATGCCATTCTGAATGCTCCTCACTCTCTATTCAGTACAGCCAACAGGGATTTCCTGTTCAGAAATACTGGGGAAGGGCCAACTGTAGGCTAGCCTATTGTTGAGGTGCACATCCTTGTGTATAATTAAAACAACAGTATTTGTTGTTTTGAACGCACTGAGATCATCTCCACTGAGCACCAAACACAAACAGAACTCTCAAACAATCTGTCAACTTTGTAGCGTTTGTTTATGTGTGCACATACTAGACTACACAAATAACTTCTCTGTAATACATTGTATCAATTTCTTGAACCATGTGAACAGTTATTTCAATCCCAACCTGTGTTTGTTGTTTGCCATCTACCGTTGTGTTTCGCGCCACTGTTCAAAAAAGGATGCACTCGCATTACAGCGAAGAAGGCGGGACCAAAAGTTAGAGAAAGCTGAATTTTATGCAAATACTTCACGATATCGCGACACTATTGACCAATCGAAGCTCACTATATTGTCTAGCCCCTACTGGATTGGCTGTTTATACCTAGCACTACCTAGCATACCTTCTAGCTTGCTAGCACCCATATGAGGGGAAGATAGCGTGGCTATCCTAATTATTGTGTTATGTGGAAATGCACTGTTACATGGGGAATTTTACTAAGCAGCACTTGCCCGGCCACGCTAGCTTCACCCTCATGTGGGTGCTAACAAGCAAGCAAGCTAGGTAGTGCTAGGTATCAACAGACATTGTCAGCCAATATAGTAGAGTCTGGAAGCTATAGTGACTTTTGTTTGGCCACTCGCTTTGCGATTTTGTGGAAGATTAGCATAAAGTTCTGCTTTCCCCAACTTTAGTACCGCCCTGTTCAGCTCCCTGGCCCATGCTCGCTTCGCTCAACGATCCCCACCCACTCTGCTTCTCTTTGCATTCCTTCCATTGAATTTTAATGGCTTCCGATGTTTCACCGCACAATAGCGCTCTATATTAACACCGGCCATTAGGCTACATTTCCTCATTATGCTGGGTTGGTGACGTCAGTAATTCTATTGGTATATTCCGTTTTGGATATATGTTGTTCCCTTGCAGATGTTCCAATCTGCTATACAGTAGTCAGTGACTGCAGTTATTATTATTGACGTTGTTTGATGTGTAAATGCAAGTCTATTTGCTTTTGTTATGCGCATTTTGACCAGACATTCATTGTTCACTTTTAAAACCAATATTTCCAACATGTTTTTATGCTATGGTTTGCTCTGTGTGCTCAAACACTCCTAACCAGACTGACTGATCCTGTTTAACAATGAATACGACCAGTTCTACACAGAAACTCTTTTTAGTCAAACTTTTCGTTTCTCCTTTGTGTTTACCATTACCCCAGTCAGGAGGATAAATGAGGATAAGTGTACTCAGATTCAGCCTGGTTATTTCGGGAGTGACATTTTTCACACGTCTCTGAGGGGGTGTCTGTCTGGCTTGTGTTTGACGACATGGATTGACTGTCAACTTCAGCCAGGCCCAGACGCAATGGATGTAACAGATATGAACATGAAGGGAGGTAGAGAAAGAGAGATGGAGAGAGAGAGGAGGGAGAGAGAGAGAAGGGAGAGGGAGAGAGAGAGGGGAGAGAGAGAGGGTGGAGAAAGAGAGAGAGAGAAGGTAACAAATGAGCAGAGTAAGACTAGATGCATAACTTCAGAGGGACTGTTTATAGGCATCTTACAGGAAATGTGATATGCGGAAAAAATGATAGCCACCATATATCTATTTCTCTTCAAAACATAATATAGAGGAGGTAAGATGGCTCTAAACAAGCTACATTACACTGCCTTGAATTAAACAGTGAGGCAGTGAGAAGGGAGGGAAGGAAGGAAGGAGGAAGAGCAGAGAGGGAAAAAGCACACAGCGGCTCCCCCGCCCTTTAATTGATGAGTTATTAAAATCATTATTTCTCAGAGGCCCAGTTCTATCAGAGAGATCGATGGGAAACACACATCAGAAAAGTTGAGTATGCGCACACACACAGTGTGTGAGGAATGGTCTGGTGGTTGCCCTTCAGACTATGGTGTCATCCCCCGTCCCTGACACACACACACACACACACACACACACACACACACACACACACACAGAGACAAGGAAAACACATCACACGGGTGAATTGATGAGAAGAAAACAGACCAAACAGAACACACTAGCTCAGGTTTATTATAGAACACCATTGCATAACAGGTATGACATGTTATGTTTATTACACAGAGGAGAACAGGAGAAGAGAACACACACTGAAGAATGAAACACACAGGACAACAGAACACACACACACACTCACAGACACAAGCATCTGTGAGTGAAGCGACGTAGAGTATGTGTCATGGCTATCAGTCGGTCGGAGGAAATGTCCAATCGGGGAAAAGAGCTGTATCAGTAGGGATGCTCGTTAGTCGGAATTTTGGAAATCAATTTACATGAGCAGCGCTGGCAGGAACGGATGTATGGAATGCAACACGTACTCTATCACAACTTCTGAGTGTGAAAAGGGTCTCTTAGAATGCAATCACTTCCACTAAGAGGGATATGTACATTTAATGGACACAATCATATGATTACAGGGCTTGAGTGGAGACTGGAATAATTTATGTGGATGAAAGGCACCTTGAATGTAATGGCCATGAGATAAAACAGCAGCAGTGGATAGATGAGATTCTTCCCAGTCCCACTATCTGTGTCAATAGGAACCTATCTGCAAGGTGGGGAATAGGGGGGAGATGGACGGACGGACGCAGACAGACAGACAGACAGACAGATGACAAACAGATCAGATGACAGACAGGATGACTTGTGTAATAACCCACATTGGTGGCCAGGATCCCCTGACAGAGTGGCAGTTGCACACACATCAATAGAAAGGCCATGGAGGGTGGTGGAAACTGATCGACGAAGCAGTGATAAGGAGCTGCCTCACCTTGGAGGCGACATCAAGCATGCAGATATGGAATTCATTTCATATCTATAATTAAGCAGTTCATCAAGGGTGAGACAACCCCATTTTCACAAGGGTTGGAGATAGCCCTGGGTTTATGGATCCAATTCAAAGATATCTGCTCCCCTGAAATGCATACTTACAGTACATACTTACACACACACACACACACACACACACACACACACACACACACACTTCCAGGCTGGATGCATGAGAATGGGGTGTTAGGGGAGGATGGCGATGGGAGAGATGATGAGGAGTGAGGGGGAGGGAAGGAGTAGAAAAGGCTAGTGAGATAGGGGGAGTGAGAACATGGGATAAAGGGAAGAGGGAATAGAGAGGGAGAGGGATGGGTGGGGTGATGGAAGAGGTGAGAGAGTGAGAAAATGATCATATGGTCTATCAAAATATAAAATGGAGCGGTTTGGACTATTCCCTTGGTGCAATTAGCAAGTGGAGAGCTGCTTTGGTAAACATATGGTGAGAGGGAGAGAGAGAGAGCGAGAGAGAGAGAGAGAAAGAGGAGGGGCAGAGCTGCATGGTTTCACACAGTGTCAGAGAGCCTGGCTCTCACAGTGATCAAAGACTGAGCTCACTCATTTAGCCCAAACCAGTCTTCCAAGACATGCTAATGAGTTGGAATGTGAGTGAGCACTGCATTGCCAGGAGAAGGGAAGTATGTGTATGTGAGTGGAGAGTGGAGTCCCACGGGGAAATGGAGACGGCACCCAGCAGAGTGGAGTCCCACGGGGAAATGGAGACGGCACCCAGCAGAGTGGAGTCCCACGGGGAAATGGAGACGGCACTCAGCAGAGTGGAGTCCCACGGGGAAACGGAGACGGCACTCAGCAGAGTGGAGTCCCACGGGGAAATGGAGACGGCACTCAGCAGAGTGGAGTCCCACGGGGAAACGGAGACGGCACTCAGCAGAGTGGAGTCCCACGGGGAAATGGAGACACCATAATGTACTTCTGAAATATGACCCCCTCCTTCACACACTTTTACAGTAGATCTCACTACCGTACCAACTCCACTATGCAGTAGTTCACTGTCATGGATCCTGTAAACTACATGTTCAATGGGATACAGTGGACCAGTGCTCTTCACTTCTGATCCACAGAGTGTGATGTGCGTAGACTTTTGTTCAAGCCCAGCACTAGACCTGATTCAGCTGTAGACAAGGGTTTAATATTACAGTTTAAAAAGGCGTGTTATTGCAGGGTTGGGACGATTTCAAAATCCCAGCATACACAAAAGCACACACATCATACATGGGAGCAAACCACGCTCGCATTACAAAACAATGCTCACATTACAGCTATGTGTACTGCTCTTTTGAAGGTGGACATGCTAGCTAGCTGTCGTGTGGATACGTACAGCTTGTTCCAGGGCAAAGATATAAAGAACTTCAGATGGCCTTGAAAGGCCATGTTTTTCACTGATGGTTGTAATCAAATCAAATAAAATAAAATGGTATTGGTCACATACACATGGTTAGCAGATATTACTGTGAGTGTAGTTAAATGTTTATACTTCTAGATCTCAACCCCATAGAAAATCTTTGGAGGGAGTTGAAAGTCCATGTTGCCCAGCAACAGCACCAAAACATCACTGCTCTAGAGGAGATCTGCATGGAGGAATGGGCCGAAATACCAGCAACAGTGTGTGAAAACCTTGTGAAGACTTACAGAAAACGTTTGACCTCTGTCATTGCCATCAAAGGGTATATAACAAAGTATTGAGATAAACTTTTGTTATTGACCAAATACTTATTTTCCACCATAATTTGCAAATAAATGTGATTTTCTGGATTTTCTTTTCTCATTTTGTCTGTCATAGTTGAAGTGTACCTATGATGAAAATTACAGGCCTCTCTCATCTTTTTAAGTGGGGTAACTTGCACAATTGGTGGCTGACTAAATACTTTTTTGCCCCACTATATGTATACGACATTTCTCCAGCACGGGTGGAAGGTTATTTATGTAAATACAGAACAGCAGGGGTCCAAGCACACTCCCTTGTGGCATTTAATATCCCACAGGTACTTGGGTTGACTGCGTGCTTTGCAGTTTAGTGTACTCCCTCCGCCCCTGTAAGTATGATGTGAACCACTTGATCGCAGTGCTGTCAAAGCCTAGTTTGTCAAGCTTTCTCAAGAGCATGTGGTGGTGAACAGTGTCAAATGCTTTCTTCATATCCAAGAAGTGTGCAGCTGTGACCTACTGATGGTTACATGCACCCACTGTAGTCCTTCAGGACTAGTGAATATCACAACATGTCCAACATGTTGCGTTGTCCTCTTTCCAATCCTGTTTAAATAACCACTGTATAAATGGTTGACAACACCACCTGCTGGCCGTAAAACTCTGCTTGCCGATTGATTTACTTGGTAATGGAAGGACGGATGGTTGGATAGACAAATGATTGATGACTTGGTAATGGAAGGATGGATGGTTGGATAGACAAATGATTGATGACTTGGTAATGGAAGGATGGATGGTTGGATAAATGAATGATTGATGGCTTGGTAATGGAAGGATGGATGTTGGATAGATGAATGAGTGATTACTTGGTAATGAAATGATGGATGGTTGGATAGATGAATGAGTGATTACTTGGTAATGAAAGGATGGATGGTTGGATAGATGAATGAGTTATTACTTGGTAATGAAAGGATGGATGGTTGGATAGATGAATGAGTGATTACTTGGTAATGAAAGGATGGATGGTTGGATAGATGAATGCAGTTCCCAGGGTCCTTATGCAGCACATTAATCTCAGGCAGGTGCATTTGCTCCAGTGTAGACCAATGACCTGCACATTTCTATCCACACATTTTTCGACAATTAGTGAATAGTATTCTAAGCAGGTCCTCCTTGTCTTGGCTTTATAAACATCCTCTGGTAGCTGTATGGGCTAGAGGGTATTGATTTCTTCACACTTTACAAAATACTAATCAAATCAAATAGTTTGCATCTGGCTGCTGATTGGAACAGTTATGAATTATTGTTGAGTGGATTAATGCTGTGGGTAACTAACCCCAGTTTGTAGTTGCTAAGACCTTACCAAGTTAGAAGATCCTCTAGCCCATTATCCTATCCTGCAGGAGTGTAAGAAAGCAATAAAAATAACCAAATTGATCTAGAATGAGAGTGGGAACAACCGAGTAGCCTATACAACGGAAAACTAACAAAGTGGAGAGGGATGAAAAGCACAGCGCATTATCACATCACTGACAGCATCAGTATAACATATCACAGAGCTAGAAGATGTGGGATCGAGCAGTGCTTTCAGGTGCGCGTTTGCTCAATACCCCCGTGCGCGATAATGCGCTGCACTACATCATTGGTATTAAATATACACGAGCTGCGCGCGGCCAGGTGGATTGGTTGCAGTCTAACACATGCGCACGGACACACACACACACACACATGCATGGACATGCACAGACACACACAGACAAATAGCTCAAGCATTGAAAGTTGTTTCTTCCACTGTGTGTCAAACTGTCAACTTTGGTGTGAGTCATGTAACTGTTATTTGTCTACGGCATATAGACTTGTTTAAGCAACAGCTTTTCCCATTATTGTCGGTCTAATCACGAGGATAATTTTCAATAGAAATAAAAATTACTGTGTGAACCAAAAGTGGTGGAATTCTGCTGGTCACCTTCATGTAATTCTTATGCACAAGTAAGCCTAGTTTATCTCGTTCGATGCACTAAATGAATCAGATTTTATTCTGAGATTTAATTAAGGAGTGAGAGGTCGCCTGCATTTGCCTTTTCTCGGCTGGAAATTGAAAGTCGGAGTGTGGAGATTGGTGGATATGGTTTTAATGAGACCTTTACAACTGCGGCTGGCAGATGGAGAAAAGTGCCAGCACACGACTCTAAACCAACGATGAATGACACACGGAATTGCTTCAGTCTACTGTTTTATTTGAAATGGCTGGCAAAGCCAGTTAACAAAACGACCGTTGGAAGACAAGGAAAGTATGTGTGTGTGTGTGTGTGTGTGTGTGTGTGTGTGTGAGTGAGTGAGTGAGTGTGTGTGAGAGAGAGAGAGAGAGAGAGAGAGAGAGAGAGAGAGAGAGAGAGAGAGGGAGAGAGAGTTTGACTAACTACACGACCAACAACTACACTACAAATACAGGGCTTCGCTGTCCATGGTGCTGAAAGAACAACTCACAGCCCTATTTCAACGGGTTGGGCTTGGTGAAACTGAGTGCTTGCTTGGAATACTTTAAGTTTTACTGTAGGCTACCTTTTGCACAGTAGACAGCTGTTGAACGAGACTAGAATTATGTCACAGTAGTCGATTCCAGTGGAACTGTTTATGTTATATTTTAGGAAAGCTTTGCCCATTGGATTCCGCAAAGACTTAAAAGACTAAAGACTTATTGGATTCCTCTCCACACATTATCAATCCCAGCAATGACCAAACCAACTGAAATCAGCCCAAGCACACACAACGACAAGACCAATAATTAACCCAAATCCGTTTCAAAATCATACAACTATCATAGGTAGGTTACAGAATAATCGTCAACATGTCATAAATCACCAACGCATAGGCTACAATGTAATCTTTAAACGATCGATGTTAACGCATTTGAAACAACAACGGGATCGCTGGAGGCTGGTGTTTAACCTACCTGGCTGATGCACAGAGCAAGACGTTTCCCTTCCCGCGCGCCGCCGAGACTCCCGCCACGCAGCCTCGTGCCTTCTCCTTGATACATGTTCCTGGAACGACACATGCAAAAGTTATGTCAATTAGCGTAATATCTACATTTACACAGTAAAATACAGATGTCTCCGAGTGAGAAGCAGGTGACTATAGTAGGTCTCTCCGCATAGATGCTGGTAAACATCTATAGAGCTTGTTATGCAAGCTAGAACGTGATGCAGGATTCCATCACTCAAACTAACTTATAAGAGAATATGTCACTTATCAAACACCCACGACGGGTTCATCGCTGTGATATCAGGGTAAGATCTTGACTAACCGATAATTGCCGGTCCTGAGCATAGCTGCCTCTTTCCACCGTCAGATAAAAAGCAGCAGTGGAGAAAGTAGAGAGTGGAGCAGCCCGACAGTCAGACAGAGCCGACTTGGGAATTGTTCTCTCATCCAATAAGATGTTTAGGTCGTGTATGATTTATACCGCGTGTGTCGCGGCAAAGGGGGAGTAATTGAGCGCTGTAATCAACGTAAATAACCAGTTTGTTAGCTCTCTCTGCAAAGCATGACGTTAAAATGTATATTCTCATTCAAGGGTAAGCGGGGAGGAAATTACAATCCTCATGTGTCGCCAGTGGACGCACAGGCGCCAGTCATGGAGTAAGACATGGGAGACGAATATGGGCACATAGAATGAATCACATGTATTTATTTGACAATAGCCTACTGTTGAAGCTGCCCTTGAGGTGCCCTTGTTTTTGATCATTATTGGGATTTTTTTTCCGAAAAGTCCTCATGAAAATCAAAGCATGTTGATGATACATTTTGTCAATGTAATGACAACAAATCGCTGCAGGAGATTGTGTTATATATGACGCCATGACGATGACGTCATAGCGCCCAACCTTTTAAATAGGCGGCACAAGGAGCCAGATGTTTCACCGGATGTATAAATCTGAAGCATCTGGTTGGAGTGGTTGGAATCTCCACCCCCCACAACATATGGTGAGGAGAGGAAGCCCATTGGTCGGCAGTGGGAGAGTATGAGATGGAACTGGGCTGATTTTCTCATCAAAGAAAAGCCATCCGGTACAGTTTTCTGTGCCCAAAACTAAAATCTGTTATGAAACAGAGTGCACTAAGTTTTGTAGATGTGAGTTGAAAAAAAATAACTTTGTTTACAAGGAGTGCAATGGCGAATTGAGATCTTGCACACAGAGAAGGCGTTACCTAACGGAAATATGTAAATACATACTAGAACACCAAAGGATCTCGCTAGCTCGTACTTGACTCTGCCCACCTCCTTGATGGTTCTGCCCACTATGCTTTATTTGCGCTGATTGAAAACGACACAGATGAACTATCTGGGTTAGTTATACATATACTTTGTAAGTGACTTGAGATGGTCTGGGTAGACTGACACTCTGTCTCCAACAGTAAGTAGACAGAGATGTTATTATCAATGGCATTAACTTGGAAAAAATGTAATGAATTCTTCATCAGCTTAGCTTCTTGGCTTAGTGTGGTCTTATTGAGGTGAGTTATGTTAGGTTTTACTTAACTTAAACCAGGTAAGTCAAGTGGACAAAAACTGGTATGGTTTGGAGAAGTGTGTTTTCTCCATTTGTTACAGAGCAGCCAGCAGCAGAAGTCAAGGAGTTGGAGTGTCTGCCGTCACAACTATGGTATTTTCCGGGACTAGAAACATAAACTTCTCTCTGATGAGTAAGGTAAGAAAAGTGGATATGTTCACCACCAACATCGAATCCTCAAGATGTGCATTTCGATCAATAAATATGGTTTCTGTGTTACAGTTAGACACACACACACACACACACACACACACACACACACACACACACACACGGCAGCTACTCAGAGGAGGAAGGGGAGTACCATCCTCAGTGAAATTCATAAATACAAAAACAGTTGAATGTTAAAGTTATCCTTTGTAGATCACCAAATAACTGAATAAAACACACTGTTTTGCAATGAAGGTCTATAGTAGCCTTAACAGCACTCTCTGGGGTAGCACCAAGCTGTAGCCGGAGTACAGCTATTTTCCATCTTTCTCTGGGTATATTGACTTCAATACAAAACCTAGGAGGCTCATGGTTCTTACCCCCTTCCAAAGACTTACACAGTAATTATGACGACTTCAAAGGACATCCTCCAACGTATCAGCGCTATTGCAGCATGAACTGACATGATGTCCACACAATCAAAGGATCAGAGAATGAATCTAGTACTGAAAGCATAAGCTACAGCTAGCCAGCACTGCAGTGCATAAAGTGTGGTGAAGTCAATGTTCAAGGTGAATGGAGTAAAGTGGAGTCAGGCGCAGGACACAGGTATGAGTAAAGCCACGATATTTACTCAATATCAACAATAATCCAACAAGGAACAATGTACATGAACAATCCAGAACACGTACACGGAACACCTTGACAAAAACAATCACGCACAAAACAAAAGGGGAAGCCAGAGGAATAAATAAGGAACATGATTATGGAATGGAAACCAGGTGTGTACAATGAAGACAAAACCAAACGAAAATGAAACATGGATCGGTGGTGACTAGAAAGCCGGTGACGTCGACCGCCGAACGCCGCCCGAACAAGGAGAGGGACCAAGTGACAGGTGAGTAGTTCACTCAAAGAGAGAAAGACAATTAATTGAACAGTTTTGAACAAATTCATTTCTTAAAAGGTTATGAGAAGCAGCAGAGAGAGATAGCAATATTTTGTTGTATTCTTTTCTTCTTCCTAATTTACCTTTCACTTACTTAGCTAATTTAGCCTACTCAACAATCTGACTCAAAACAGAGAGGAATGCTATTTATGTTAGCTAGCTGACTAAGGCTATCCAACACTGCAACTCTTACAAGTCAAGGTAAGCTTTTTGTTTGATTAATTTATTGCCACTGATAAACTATTTGCTGTACACTGTACTGTGTGATTGTACACATGGATTGGATTGTGGTTTTAGTTCTAGTAGCTATGTTGACTATGACGTCAGCTAATACGGTGACAGTTCGCGGTTAATGGTTATGGTATGAAGGTTTAGCTTCGATAGGCTTTTTCCGCCTAGTAACAGACAGCTGTTGTGTTGTACACTGAAGTCCACAAGCAAAGGGAAAAGCTGAGAGGAGGTGAGCACGTAGATGTGAGAAGGAATTACACAACGAGCAAAGTGATGAAAGTAAACTGTGTGTGCAGGTGTATTCATTCCGCCAATTCTGTTCCAAACGTTTCTTAAACGAAAGCAAACAGAATGAAACGTTGATGGACATACCTGAATTTGTTCTATAGAAACTCTCCTTCCTACCCTGTTTGGACTAATGATTACACCCCAGATCAGCTAGGTATAGGCAAGCGTGTGTTGAATGTGTCACTTGTCTGTCACCTTGATTACTCCAATTTGTCTCTCGAACTGTGCACCTACGCTAAAACCTTTCATTTGTAAGCTAGGTTGTAGCAACCCTCATGATGGGTACAGGGCAATTCCCGAGGATCATGTAGTAGCCTAAACCTATCGATGTTACATTGAGCTGGGTAAATGAATATGAATAACAGTGATCAAATATGCTGTAATAGAATCATGCAAAAAAAAACGAATACCCCTGACACGCACGCACGCACGCACGCACGCACACACACACACACACACACACACACACACACACACACACACACACACACACACACACACACACACACACACACACACACACACACCTTACTTACCCAATGAGTCCCACTGTCATAATTTAGGACTTCTGACCCCTTCTAAACATTGTGTTTGAGCTACAGACTTCTGGTTTGTACCATTGGATTAATTTATTTATTTTGAATTAGTCTGTGTCATTAATGGGAGCTGAGCTAGAGTGGTGTTTGTGAGACAAGGGCCAATCCCGAAGGGGCCTGGGGTTGGGTCTTTTTGGCAAAAACGTCAGATTGGTCTGAGTGACAAACTATTGAAAGCTATCTATGAAAAGCTGAGACTCACGAACACGCTGTTGTTTTTCTCTATGACGCTCACAAGCTACACGATAGTCGTTAGAAAGTAAGAGGTTCTTCTACATAGAAGATCATAGGAAACCCCAGGACATAGTGTCTATAATACTGTAAGAGGTTATTCTACATAGAAGACCATAGGAAACCCCAGGACATAGTGTCTATAATACTGTAAGAGGTTATTCTACATAGAAGATCATAGGAAACCCCAGGACATAGTGTCTATAATACTGTAATAAGCTCACATAGTTGCTGTCACAAACTCCAAACTAAACTGTAAGTACAGCAAACAATTGCTGTACTTACAGCCTTCAGAAAGTATTCATATCCCTTGACTTATTCCACATTTTGTTGTGTTACAGCCTGAATTCAAAAGGGATTACTTATATTTTTCTCCCCACATCTACACACAATACCCCATAATGACAAAGTGAAAACATGTTTTTAGACATTTTTGCTAATTTATTGAAAATGAAATACAGAAATATATAATTTACATAAGTATTCACACCCCTGAGTCAATACATGTTAGAATCACCTTTGGCAGCAATTACAGCTGCGAGTCTAAGAGCTTTGCACATCTCGATTGTACAATATTTGATCATTATTATTTTTAAAATTCTTGAAGCTCTGTCAAGTTGGTTGTTGATCATTACAAGACATTTTCAAGTCTTGCAATGGATGTTCAAGCCAGTTTATGTCAAAACTGTAACTAGGTCACTCAGGAACATTCAATGTCGTCTTGGTAAGTAAGTCCAGGGTATATTTAAGTGATAATGCCCGAGAAGTCTTTGGAGGATATATTGGCATGGGTGTTGTTAGGCTCGAGACGAAGTTGAGGATCGGCAAACAGTGCCAAAAATCCTCCAAGCACTGGCTTCGAGGGAATTTATACAACTGTTTAGCAACATATTCAAATAAGGATTGACATATTTTCATTAAAAACGTTATTTTTATACAATTTTTCATACTATTTCATCCTTCCACGAGATATAGTCCTGACACAAATCTCAGGTTGCTACCCAAGCTGGCTGGTCATTCGTTCTATCGGTTCGGTTGCCAGAGATGTGACCCAGTCGTTCAGTCTTTGTGTTCTGTATCTATGGACGCGACCCAGTCGTTCGTTCTAAATGTTCCATTGCCATACTGGCTTGCAACGTTCTTATCCCTTTCTACCTAGCCAACTACGGCTAACTTAGTCACGTCAAACAGTGCAGCTAGAATAACAGCAAAGTAGCTGCATTTGTATTTAAGCTGTTTACTAGTGACATTTATTTGGATACATCCATAACAATGAGCTAATGATGCACAATTTCGCCTGGAATAGAAAATCTGCTCTCTCATTAGGAAACTGTTATTCAGAGGAGCTAGCCAACAACACAGCTACAGTAACACGATCACTTCAAACTGAAGCTGGAAAGACTGCAAACTAGCTGCATTTCGTTTTACCTGTTTTCTATTGACATTTCTTTGTATATATCCATAAAAATTATGCCAGCTGATTCATGATTTCGACTGGCTGAGAAAAGCTGTCTGTCGGTCTGTCTCGTCCCGACACATTCATTACTATGGGAGGGCTGGAGATCAAATTTCAATATTGAAACAATGTTATAAATGTCAGAAAATATAATGCTAGTCTAAAAGAAATGAGAGATAATGTCTAGAGGCTCTTTATAGTGGAGATCAAGTTTATATATTGCCTGGCTGGGCTGATGAGACAGTGTATTGCGCAGTGAGATGGCACAGAGTATATAGGCATTTCAACATCATAGTTTTAGCCGGTGGTAACTTGTGGAATAGACACTGGCTGGAATGCGGTTTTAACCAATCAGCATCCAGGATTAGACCCACCCATTGTATAATTGGTCTTGTGTTTTAGGTTATTGTCCTGCTGAAAGGTGAATTTGTCTCCCAGTGTCTGTTGGAATGAAGACTGAACCAGGTTTTCCTCTAGGATTTTGCCTGTGCTTATTCCGTTTCTTTTTATCCTAAAAAACTCCCTAGTCCTTGCCATTAACAAGCATACCCATAACATGATGCAGCCACTACCATGTTTGAAAACATAAAGAGTGGTACTAAGTGATGTGTTGTGTTGGATTTGCCCCGAACATAACGCTTTGTATTCGGGACATTAAGTTAATTTCTTCGTCACATATTTTGCAGTTTTACTTTAGTGCTTTATTGCAAACAGGATGCATGTTTTGGAATATTTTTATTCTGTACAGGCTTCATTCTTTTCACTCTGTCATTTAGGTTAGTATTGTGGAGTAACTACAATGTTGTTGATCCCTTCTGGTTTCTCCTATCACAACCACTGATTTAAAGTCACAATTGGCCTCATGGTGAAATTCCTGAGTGGTTTCCTTCCTCTCTGGCAACTGAGTTAGGAAGGACACCTGTATCTTTGTAGTGACTGGGTGTATTGACACAACATCCAAAGCGTAATGAATAACTTCACCATACTCAAAGGTGTCTGTTTTATTTTTTACCCATCTACCAATATATTTTTACCCATCTACCATCTACCAACCTCCCTTGTCTTTGTTGTTGAATCTGTGTTTGAAATTCTCTGCTCGACTGATAATTACATGTGTGGGGTACAGTGATGAGGTAAGTCATTCAAAAATCATATGAGACACTATAATTGCACACAGATTGGGTCCGTGCAACTTATTATGTGACCTATTGATTCAAGACATTTCAGCTCTTTATTTCTAATTAATTTGTAAATATTTCAAAAAACATAATTCCACTGGCATTGTGTATAGGCCAGTGGCACAGGTGTTGTGTGTAGGCCAGTGGCACATCTGAATTTAATCCATTTTAAATTCAGGCTGAAACGCAAAAAAAATGTGTAAAAGTCAAGGGGAGTGAATCATTTCTGAATGTACTGTGAATTCATGTTGATCAGGTTTTTCCTTTGGTGGCCCTTGTATTTTTTATTGATATTTGTCCCAAAAAATCATGAATGCAACTTTTAATCTCAAGTTGTTTTTGTGTTCTACTTGTATCCCTGGGTGTCCTGAAATAAGTGAGGCTAATTATAAGGGCTGGATATAAAGGAAGATAAATGAAAAGCCCATTTTTGTTGGGGTCTCGGAACTGATAGGGTTAATAGAAAAAAGTCTACACTGTCACTGGAAGTACAAGAAAATAGTCCTGATCTACACATATACCCTCTGGTAACCCACGGACTCTGCTGTGCAAGGTTTATGTAGCCCTGGTAATAATCGATTCCTGGAGCGCGTCCTTTATTTGCCCATTAGTCCAGGAGACGTTGATGCCTTAGTAATGGCACACAGGCTAAGGCTTGGGTAAAGAGACACAAGGCTTTAACAAACAGTGATACAAGCATTCAGTCATTTTAAAGCCAGGTACATCTCTGGATGTATCAGTCTTTAGGCAGTGTGGCATGAGAACTCATGCTGGATATCACTGAAGACAAGCTTGGGTAAACCCAGGTGAAAGAGGCTCTCCAATGGAGACCTGAGGGAGGAGACGAGAGATCAGCTGACTTCAAAAGACATCCAGGTGACCTATGTGGCTGTGACAATATGAATGGGAACAATAACTTCACCTTGTGTCCGATCTCGGACTCTTATAAAAGGATCCTGCTCCCACTGACCTACAGCCTGGTGTTTGTTCTGGGTCTGACCCTAAATGGAGCACTGCTGTGGGTGGTGTGCTTTCGGACCCGGACCTGGAGCTGCTCTGTCATCTACCTGACCAACCTGGCCGTGGCTGACCTGCTGTACGTGCTGTCCTTGCCGCTGCTCATTGTCAGCTATGCCATGGATGACGTATGGAAGAATCAAAGAATCGTCAGATTCTTCTTCTGTACGAACCTCCACTGCAGCATGATGTTCCTCATGTGCATCAGCGTGCACCGGTTCCTCGGTGTGTGCTACCCGATTACTGCACTCCGTTTCAGGACCAAAAACCTGGCTGTTTTGATGTCTGGCTCGGTTTGGGTCCTGGTGATGCTGGAGATATCACCAACTCTTTTATTTGCCCACACCGGGTTCATCAACAACATGACGGTGTGCTATGAAATGACCAACCCTGGCCAGTTGTATACTTACTTTCCTTACGACATGTTTCTGGACGTGGTTGGATTTCTGGTACCTTTCATGATTATTATAATCTGTTACTGCTCAATGATGAGAGTGCTCTACCGGGCTGGAAGGGACAACTCACAGGTAGGGACAGAGAATCTAAACAAGTCCATACGCACCATTCTGGCGGTGTGCTTGATGTTCGTGCTGTGTTTTGTGCCTTATCACATTGCGCGGATAGTGTGCCTGTTCATACGCGTCTATGTGTCCAGTGACTGTAGAGTCATCAACTTGGTGATGATCGGCTATAAGATATGGAAACCCCTGGTCAGCTTCAACAGCTGCGCAAACCCACTGCTGTACTTCCTGGGTTCAGACAGGCAACGGAAGCAGCTCTGGGCCCAGTTATTTAGGAGTAAGATGGTCCATCCCTTGGTGTGCACAGTACAGCCAGATATAGTACCCACCGTGTCTGGTACTGCCAGAAATCAGTGACTGATTCCTTTTTCTCTGCAAGTCAGAATTCTTATTTGATTTTAGTAGGTGAACGGCCCATTTTGTTCTACGCCTTTTGGCACAGAATTACCCATTTGGTCAGGCAGCCCTGCTACATACAGATGGGTCCATCTTAGCCTCTACTGGACTATACTCTGCCACTCAGTCAAAGTGACAAGAGGTTAAAAGACTGATTATCTGATGTGTTCTTAAGGGCCTTTGTCCCCTATTCTGGAAATAACACACAGCACATCTCTTTCTCAGATAGTTTATTGGAACCACATGATTTTCCATTTCACAAACAACAAAGTACAGAACTCATTACAATACCAAAGCAAACACCTTCAATATCTTACTGACACTTAAATATAGTGCAATTTACATACACATTTCTCAGTCACATACCAATAAAGGCAATGGCTGTATTCAATCATGAAGGTAACATCTTCACCTGTAGGCATGTGCAACGAAAGGTAGTCCATTCAAACTCAGATGGACTCCAACGTTGACTTTCATATTGTATCACAGATAAATAGTGCCCTCTGCTGCTGGCACAGTTGATAACCATATCCACATTTCTGAGGGCCATGCAGACAAAAAATAAATAAACTTACTCAAGACTTCACACTTACTGTACAAACATACATTATTACACCAAATAGTACTTTCAAGATACAAACATAGTTACGATGTATATAGTAGCTCATTTACACCATCAAATGTAATTTTGTGATTCGCTTAGAAACAGTAATACAGAAACAAAAAGGCACACGTGTGGCTTCACAGCAACATATACAAAATACAGCAGTAGCTTATCAGTTCTACGTCAGGTCAACACCTGAAAGTACCTTTTGTCCAGAGACATGGACACAGGCTGAATTTCTAAGTTGAGGGGGGTTGTGCAGAGTAGGCCGCATCACTTCACTGTGTGCCAGTGAAGACAAGGGGGGGGGGGGGGGGGGGGGTACAGCAGTGATCTGGGAGCTGGAGGAAGTAGAAGGGAATTTAGCATCCATCTGCATATGGTGTTTGTGTGTACCTGAGCTCCTAGTCTGGACAGGTAACGGTTGCGCAGGCCAAAACCAGACATGGGCCTGAGTTTGGCCAGCTTTTCCCCAGTCTGCTGACTGACCCTCTGACACCTTTCAACTCTACAAGGACAGCAGGGGGAGTGGCATAATCATCATGGTAAAAATACAAAAGTTTATTTGCCGTCCTGAGGCAATACTGTAGTAAATAAAAGTACATTTGATCCGACAGAATGACAATCAGTTCTGGCAAGGACACAATGGCCTGATAATGTTCTTTAACAAACACAGTGAACATATGTAACAAAAACAGGCATTTTTTTCATTCCTTCATAAATTTAACTGTGGCAATTTAAAATTGCCTAAAAGTACAACATGTAGTTTGAGGTCATTTTTTATTGCAAAAAATAAAATATGAATTTCTCTCCAGGAACAGGGTTGGAGATCTTTGCTCTAGGCAGTAGTACCCATAGAACACATATGTTATTTAGAGCTGTTACAGAGATCAACTCTAAACAGACAGCACTCATTGCAATTTACACAGAGACTATTCTGGATCTAACAAAGACAAACAGCCATCACAACTTTAGTGGTATATGGATAGGCTTCCTCCACCACAATACTTGACCTAATACTATGCTACGGCAAGCCACTTAGTTAAAGCTCGTGATGTCCGGCAGACAACTGATTCAGGGTTAAAGAATTTGAAGCGATCATTCATTACAATAGAACGACTATCATCAAAAGTGATTGACAGAATTATCATTTGATTTAGTGGTTTTCAACACATGAAAGTGTCTCTTGGCAATTTCCTGAGAGTGGTCAATAAATATCAGCAAAAAAAATATTTATCCTTCATTCAGTTGTACAGCAAAGAGGGTTTCCACCCAATTGCCAATGTTAAGTCAGCCTCCCACACCTCTGATTCAGAGGGGTTGGGTTAAATGCAGAAGACACATTTCAGTTGAATGCATTCAGTTGTATAACTGACTAGGTGTCCCCCTTTCGCAATGTTTTAGGTTTCTTCAAAGTTCTTCTTCTTAGACATAAGCCAGGTCATTTTCATGAAGGTCACTAAAAACTGCTGCATTCAAAATTTGAGTTAAAAGTTAAGAAATGGAACGCAATTATACATTGGGTGAATACTATCAAAAATGTTTCCCCTTTAAATTCCTTTATCACTTTGACAAGGTCTGCCTTAGCCTTGATGGTGTGACAGAGAGTCAAGTTTTACGAGCCAAGAGAAAAGGAATTTAATGAAGGAACGGCGCTATAAAGAATTTAACACAATGCAGATTCTGAAATGCTCCAGCATAAATCTGTCAAACTAGATGATGCGTATATGATTACTATTGAGAATGACCTCACTGTATGCAAACGCCGAGAAAGGAGATGGGTTGGTTTTGCGGTTGCCAGTTTGACATTTTCTCCATGATGATTACACAGATTATTCATTTGTGGGTGTTTAAAAGTTAAGCACACCAACTGTTTGTTTCAGATGATCAAAAACCTGAAGTAAAAATGTAAAGACCTTTCCGAACAATATACATTTAACAAAACATGCATAATATAACATTGATGGACAATTAAGTCCTTTCTAACACCCTGGTTTTAGAAAGATGCTTAAAAGATCTTTTCTAAGAATATTGAACCAGTTCGTTCACCTCTTATAGCATAGATGATTTTGCTAAGCAATAAGACACATCCAGGCGTACATTATCGGTGAAGAACTTTACATCCCTGAAGTAAAAGTCACTCAGCCTGGGGCCTAGTTCCACAGACATTTAAAAACCTTTCAAAAAGTCAGCTTAAAGTGCTTTCTGGTACTCCACTCTACTGACATTAAAGTGTGATTGGTGCTGAGGTTTGAGGTTCCAAAGCATGCACATAAACACCAGTCAGTCATTAGCCAGCCCTCACACAGCCACAGGAGGGAGGAGTCAGTGAGGAGGAGTTGGTATGTGATGTCAGAGCAGAGGGGTCAGCATCTGAGCTGTGATGGGTCAGTATGTTGTTGGGAGGGATCAGTTACATTGCAGGAATGGGTCAGTGTGCAGATGGGAGGAGCCAGTAGGCTCCCTAGGGGGTGATTGACAGCTGTGGCCCAAGACTGTGTGCACGCTCACCTGGAAAACAACACAGTACAGGGCCAATGCGTTAGTCTGGGGTATTCTGCACACAGCCACACACACACACACACACCAAAAGCAAACTAGAAAATAAATCCTTATCAACAATTCAACAAGGGCAGTAGAGAAGTGAAACCTTAACTTCATCCCGTTTTTACTCAATCCAGAGCAGTCATATGATCTACTAAGCTTGCACATGTTCATTCAGAATGTTAACTACAAACCTCTGAAATGGCTTTTCTCAAATGTTTTCATTAAACCCACTTGGGATCATATATGGTAGAGTTTCTCTTACAACTTTCTCTGAGCCTTCAGATAAGGTGAGAGGTTGGGAACTCTAGTGAAGAATATCACAGTTGCAGGCTTTTTTTAAAATCCAGCACCAGTTGGATGTTTAATAATAGATTGATAATAGGAACTTGCCTTTCTCCTTATGAGTGGGTTGAGAACCTAACGTTCAGTGGCTCTTGTGTATTGAGTGTGAGAGGAAGAGAGGGGGGGGAGGTGAAAGGTCATGGATACTCACTCTGAATCTGAATTGGAGCACTTCAGGAGTTTTGCCCGGGCAGAGGCTGAGAGGTTCAGATCTCCTCCTGAAGAGAGAGGAGGGGAGAGAGTGGTAGGGAGAGGAAACAGAGTGAGAAGGACATAAAGAGAAAGGGTGGGGGAGAGAGAACAGGAGAGGAATATCAAAGAGCATGGTTAGTGATGATATCATAAGGCACGCTCCACAGTGAGTGGTGTAACGGTGTCAGGGGAGCAGGAGGCCCGCTCCCATCTCTCTTACCTCGTAGACAATCAACAAAGTACAGCATCACTACTGCAATCAGTGCCACTGAGAGAGCGAGAGAGAGAGAGAGACCAGATTTATTGGTTGACTCAACACACACAGACACATAAAAGTTTTACTCACAGCAGACACAGGCGCTGAAGAAGACCTCCAGGAAGAGGTATCCCTTGTTGTCCAGAATAGATCCTGCTGCCATGGAGATCAGAGCCAGGCCCAGGTTTTGGATGGACTGCATGCTGGGAGGTAGGAATGCCATATATCATCACCACCACCATCAACAGCAGCGTCACCATCAACAGCAGTATCATCATAGGCACAAATGATGGTGGCCAGAATGCAAAAGCCTGTAGGTATGAGGATGTTTTCTGGTCAGACAGAAGGGGTGGGTAGGAGCAAGTATACTTACAAGCCATAGGCTGTCCCCAGCTGATGCTCTGGCACCACGAAGGCCACCATGGGCCACAGGGCACAGGCCAGCAGGGAGTAGGACAAACCCAACAGGGACTGGAGGACACAGATACACAGTACCGTTATCAACACTGTTACCAACACCATTCACTATACCTGGTTACCCAGTCACAATACAACTACATTATATATTATATAATATATATAAACTCATTGAAAATCTGATGTTGTCTTGCAGGACTAAACAAATTGAGTGTTCAAGGAGCCAGTGATCCAAGGTTGCTAATCACTGCATACACCAGGTGTCTAGTGAATATACTACTAAATGTCCCCAAGGGCATATTTTGC
Organism: Oncorhynchus clarkii lewisi; assembly: GCF_045791955.1. Classification (NCBI taxonomy): domain Eukaryota; kingdom Metazoa; phylum Chordata; class Actinopteri; order Salmoniformes; family Salmonidae; genus Oncorhynchus; species Oncorhynchus clarkii. Next base: position 14,680,024 of record NC_092173.1, on the reverse strand, counting down.
TGTGAACCACTCTGTACCATTCTAACGGTAACCGAATGGAGAATGGTCATCACCATGGCGATCCAGGGGTTCCAGAAGGTGAAGGCGAGCATCATGTGGGCTATGAGCGTCGTGACGACGGCACACAGCACCCAGATTACATTCTTCCCTATCCTGTCCACCATGAAGCCCAACACAGGAGAGGCTGGGGCCGAGATGATGTACACAATACTGGGAAAGAAGAAGAGGGTGGAGAGAGGGATACGGAGGGAGAGGAGAGGAAGGGAGGAGGAGGAAGAGAAAAGGGAAAGGAGAAAGTGTTTAGAAGGGGGATAGAGAAACGTATAGTTATAATGTGTTGTGGCAGTTCTTAGCCTGAGGTGAGGAGAGCTAAAACAAACCTCATTTTGAAGAACTAACACAGGCCTCACTCCGTCCAAATGAGATCACTTGTCTTATTGAATTACTCTAGCATCTCAGACTGGGGTGAAGTGCTGTGCGTTACCTGTTGATTGCTCTTGCTTCAGCTGGTGAGAAGTTGAACTTTTCAATGAAGAAAACCCTGCAAGGGGAAGACAGACAGAGGTGAGAGGACAGTCAGTCACAGCAGACCAGAGTCTGTCCATACGATCACTGTAACACATCCCACCACCACATTAAGCACATCCCTGCTCCTGTCCTATTGGCAATCCTCACAGCTCAGACCAATGTACTCTTTATGCTGCTATTACCTTTATTTAACCTTTATTTCACTAGGCAAGTCCGTTGAGAACAAATTGTTATTTACAATGACGGCCTACCCCGGCCAAACCAGGAAGACGCTGGGCCAATTGAGCCGCCCTACGGGACTCCCAATCATGGCCGGATGTGATGCAGCCTGGATTCGAACCAGGGACTGCAGTGACGCTTCTTGCACTAAGATGCAGCGTCTAGTGACTATGCATTGATAATAAACAGCGAGTAGCAGCAGTGTAAAAACAAAGGGGTGGGGGGAATAGAAGATAGTCCGGTGGCCATTTGATTAGTTGTTCAGCAGTCTTATGGCTTGTGGGTAGAAGCTGTTAAGGAGCCTTTTGGTCCTAGACGTGGAGCTCTGATAACGCTTGCCGTGCTGTAGCAGAGTGAACAGTCTGACTTGGGTGACTTGAGTCTGACAATTTGTATTTGACATTTATTTGCTCAGCAGGCATCGCCACTGTATTTATTCTATAAAACTACTGACAACATTTCTCCCAAATTCCAAATAAAAATATTGTAATTTAGAACATTTATTTGCAGAAAATGACTGGTCAAAATAACAAAAAAAGAGGTTGTCAGACTGATCCTCCACCAAATTGGGTACGAGACAGTGTGGCTTGAAAGCCTCTCCAGGTCTCGCACCCACTGTGACATTTGGTGGAGGATTGGTGATGATCTGGGGGTGCTTTGGCAAGGCTACAATCGGGCAGATTTGTCTTCCTGAAGGACTCATGAATCAAGCCACGTTACAAGGTTGTCCTGGAAGAAAACATGCTTCATTCTGCTCTGACAACGTCCCCCAACTCTGAGGATTGGTTTTTCCAGCAGGACAATGCTCCACGCCACACAGCCAGGTCAATCAAGGTGTGGATGAAGGACCACCAGATCAATAGCCTGTCATGGCCAGCCCAATCTCCAGACCTGAACCCCAATGAAAACCTCTGGAATGTGATCAAGAGGAAGATGGATGGTCACAAGCCATCAAACAAAGCTGAGCTGCTTGAATGTTTGCGCCAGGAGTGGCATAAAGTCAGCCAACACATCAATGTGGAAGACTGGTGGAGAGCATGACAAGACACATGAAAGCTGTGATTGAGAATCAGGGTTATTCCACCAAATATTGATTTCTGAACTCTTCCTAAGTATTTTCATTGCATTATTCGAGGTCTGACAACTGCATCTTTTTTGTTATTTCAACAAGTTGTCCTTTTCTGCAAATAAATGTTCTAAAAGACAATATTTTTATTTGGAATTTGGGAGAAATGTTGTCAGTAGTTTATAGAATAAAACAAAAGTGTTCATTTTAACCAATACATACAGTGGAGCAAAAAGTATTTAGTCAGCCACCAATTGTGCAAGTTCTCCCACTTAAAAAGATGAGGCCTGTAATTTTCATCATAGGTACACTTCACCTATGACAGACAAAATGAGAAGAAAAAAAATCCAGAAAATCACATTGTAGGATTTTTAATGAATTTATTTGCAAATTATTATTTTGCCCCACTGTACCTATAAATACTAAATCCAGAGAAACTGAAACTTTTTGCATTGGTCTCAATTTTTTCCAGAGCTCTGTGTGTGTGTGATATATACACTATTCAAAATAAAGGGAACACTTAAACAACACAATGTAACTCCAAGTCAATCACACTTCTGTGAAATCAAACTGTCCACTTAGGAAGCAACACTGATTGACAAATTTCACATGCTGTTGTGCAAATGGAAGACAACAGGTGGAAATTAGATGCAATTAGCAAGACACCCCCAATAAAGGACTGGTTCTGCAGGTGGTGACCACAGACCACTCAGTTCCTATGCTTCCTGGCTGATGTTTTGGTCACTTTTGAATGCTGGCGGTGCTTTCACTCTAGTGGTAGCATGAGACGGAGTCTACAACCCACACAAGTGGCTCAGGTAGTGCAGCTCTTCCAGGATGGCACATCAATGCGAGCTGTGGAAAGAAGGTTTGCTGTGTCTGTCAGCTTAGTGTCCAGAGCATGGAGGCACTACCAGGAGACAGGCCAGTACATCAGGAGACGTGGAGGAGGCCGTTGGAGGGGCAACAACCCAGTAGCAGGACCGCTACCTCCGCCTTTGTGCAAGGAGGAGCAGGAGGAGCACTGCCAGAGCCCTGCAAAATGACCTCGAGCAGGCCACAAATGTGCACGTGCCTGCTCAAACGGTCAGAAACAGACTCCATGAGGGTGGTATGAGGGCCCGACATCCACAGGTGGGTGCTTACAGCCCAACACCGTGCAGAACGTTTGGCATTTGCCAGAGAACACCAAGATTGGCAAATTCGCCACTGGCGCCCTGATGAAAGCAGGTTCACACGGAGCACATGTGACAGACGTGACAGAGTCTGGAGACGCCGTGGAGAATGTTCTGCTGCCTGCAACATCCTCCAGCATGAGGTTTGGCGGTGGGTCAGTCATGGTGTGGGGTGGCATTTCTTTGGGGGGGCTGCACAGCCCTCCATGTGCTCGCCAGAGGTAGCCCAGGTCTGGGAGGAGATCCCTCAGGAGACCATCCGCCACCTCATCGGGAGCAGGCCCAGGCTTGTAGGGAGGTCATACAGAAACGTGGAGGCCACACACACTACTGAGCCTCATTTTAATTTGTATCCCTCGCTCCTCCCACCATCCCCCGTATCCCTCGCTCCTCCAACCATCCCCCGTATCCCTCGCTCCTCCCACCATCCCCCGTATCTCTCTCTCCTCCCACCATCCCCCGTATCTCTCTCTCCACTTTTGTTCTCTCTTTGCTTATGGATTGGTTATCTTTTATACCAAGAGATGTACTATTCTGCCCTGTAACAGTCTGTCTGTCTATTGATCAGACACAGCTATTGTAATTTAACAAGGCTATTTCAGGTCTCAGAGTCCCTTTATCTTTCCTACCCACTCAAAGGACTAGATTACATGGTCACCAACTGTTAATACAGTGCCTTGCGAAAGTATTCGGCCCCCTTGAACTTTGCGACCTTTTGCCACATTTCAGGCTTCAAACATAAAGATATAAAACTGTATTTTTTTTGTGAAAAATCAACAACAAGTGGGACACAATCATGAAGTGGAACGACATTTATTGGATATTTAAAACTTTTTTAACAAATCAAAAACTGAAAAATTGGGCGTGCAAGATTATTCAGCCCCTTTACTTTCAGTGCAACAAACTCTCTCCAGAAGTTCAGTGAGGATCTCTGAATGATCCAATGTTGACCTAAATTACTAATGATGATAAATACAATCCACCTGTGTGTAATCAAGTCTCCGTATAAATGCACCTGCACTGTGATAGTCTCAGAGGTCAGGTAAAAGCGCAGAGAGCATCATGAAGAACAAGGAACACACCAGGCAGGTCCGAGATACTGTTGTGAAGAAGTTTAAAGCCGGATTTGGATACAAAAAGATTTCCCAAGCTTTAAACATCCCAAGGAGCACTGTGCAAGCGATAATATTGAAATGGAAGGAGTATCAGACCACTGCAAATCTACCAAGACCTGGCCGTCCCTCTAAACTTTCAGCTCATACAAGGAGAAGACTGATCAGAGATGCAGCCAAGAGGCCCATGATCACTCTGGATGAACTGCAGAGATCTACAGCTGAGGTGGGAGACTCTGTCCATAGGACAACAATCAGTCGTATATTGCACAAATCTGGCCTTTATGGAAGAGTGGCAAGAAGAAAGCCATTTCTTAAAGATATCCATAAAAAGTGTTGTTTAAAGTTTGCCACAAGCCACCTGGGAGACACACCAAACATGTGGAAGAAGGTGCTCTGGTCAGATGAAACCAAAATTGAACTTTTTGGCAACAATGCAAAACGTTATGTTTGGCGTAAAAGCAACACCCTGAACACACCATCCCCACTGTCAAACATGGCAGTGGCAGCATCATGGTTTGGGCCTGCTTTTCTTCAGCAGGGACAGGGAAGATGGTTAAAATTGATGGGAAGATGGATGGCGCCAAATACAGGACCATTCTGGAAGAAAACCTGATGGAGTCTGCAAAAGACCTGAGACTGGGACGGAGATTTGTCTTCCAACAAGACAATGATCCAAAACATAAAGCAAAATCTACACTGGAATGGTTCAAAAATAAACATAGCCAGGTGTTAGAATGGCCAAGTCAAAGTCCAGACCTGAATCCAATCGAGAATATGTGGAAAGAACTGAAAACTGCTGTTCACAAATGCTCTCCATCCAACCTCACTGAGCTCGAGCTGTTTTGCAAGGAGGAATGGGAAAAAATGTCAGTCTCTCGATGTGCAAAACTGATAGAGACATACCCCAAGCGACTTACAGCTGTAATCGCAGCAAAAGGTGGCGCTACAAAGTATTAACTTAAGGGGGCTGAATAATTTTGCACACCCAATTTTTCAGTTTTTGATTTGTTAAAAAAGTTTGAAATATCCAATAAATGTCATTCCACTTCATGATTGTGTCCCACTTGTTGTTGATTCTTCACAAAAAAATACAGTTTTATATCTTTATGTTTGAAGCCTGAAATGTGGCAAAAGGTCGCAAAGTTCAAGGGGGCCGAATACTTTCGCAAGGCATTGTACATGTTTTAATCAGGGAGAAATGGAATTAAAGATTATATTCTAAAAGAGTAACTAAAGATAATATTTATCCGAGGTATTTTACATGACAGAGAAGAGACATTGTGTTCTAGGGGACACGCTTGAACGAGGGGACGGGCTTGTGATAAAAAGCAGGCCATTTGGTGATGGTTTTGGCTGATAAGACATGATGAGTGATGGTTTGGGTGCTACTCACTGTCCCAATCCGATGAAGGGGAAGATGGCCACGTAGTAGCCCACACAGATGATGAAGATGAGCCACAGTGGGAAGGGGAAGTCCTTCACATCCGTCAGCTTGATCACTTCCCCTACACACACAGAACATGTTCAACACACAGAACCAGTCTTGGCTAAAGATCACTTTGGGAAAGAGGTATGACAACAGCCAGTCAATAACCCACAGGAAATAGTACTACGACCCCTGGCCTCCGCCCCGGTCACACTAGAGCCAGCCAAGGGAAACACAGGCTACCTTCACAATGATCAATTCTGACAACAAGATTTCACACAACACAATTGGGAGTTGGAGGTTTCCCAGGTGGATAAAGAACTACTTTTTATGGCTGCAGGGGCAGTATTGAGTAGCTTGGATGCCCATACCTGCTCTTCAGTCATAGTTGCTAATATTTGCAAATTTGTATTGGATAGAAAACACTCTGAAGTTTCTAAAACTGTTTGAATGATGTCTGTGAGTTTAACAGAACTCATATTGGCATGCAAAATCCTGAGTTGAAATCAAAACAGGAAGTCAGAAATCTGAGCTTGTATGTATTCCCCAATGAAATCCCCTTGAGATATGAATGATGTTGCACTGCCTAGGGGTTCCACTAGATGTCAACCATCAATAGAAATTAGAATGAGGCTTCTATGTTGTTGTGGGAGTGAATGAGAGCCGAATATATCAGCTGTCCATCAAGCAGCCATTTTGTGATCCCACTTTTTCCTCATGGTAGTCACTTGTGTTCCATGGCTCACGAAGACCAGAAGGAATACTCCGGTTGGAGTTTTATTGAAGCTATATGTTAAAAACATCCTAATGATTGATTCTGTACTTAGTTTGAAATGTTTCTTCGACTGGTAATATCACTTTTTAAAGTTTTTGTCCAATATAACGCTGACCAGAATTAGCGTTTGGATATGTATACCAAACGCTCTAACAAAAGAAGGTATTTGGACCTAAATAACGGACATTTTCGAACAAAACAAACATTTATTGTGGACCTGGGATTCATGGAGTGCTTTCTGATGTAGATCAAAGGAAAGGGAATATTTATCATCTAATTTCTTGTTTACGTTGACGCTATCTTTGTGGCTGTGGTGTTTTTAAATTGAGCGCTGTCTCAGATTATTGCATGCATTTTTTTTCCCATAAAGTTTTTTTTTAAATCTGACACAGCGGTTGCATTAAGGAGAGGTATATCTATAATTCCATGTGTATAACAATATTATCATCTACATTTATGATGAGTATTTCTGTTGAATGATGTGGCTATGCAAAATCACTTGATGTTTTTGGAACTAGTGAATCTAACTCAGATTTTTTTATATATAAATATGAACTTTATCAAACAAAACATGCAGGTATTGTGTAACATGAAGTCCTATGAGTGTCATCTGATGAAGATAAAATTAATCACTAACCTTGAATTATCTTTTTCTGGTTTTTGTGAAGGCTATATTTTGCTGGAAAATGGCTGTGCTTATTGTGGTTTGGTGGAGACCTAACATAATCGTTTGTAGTGCTTTCGCTGAAAAGCCTATTTGAAATCGGACACTTTGGTGGGATTAACAACGAAAATAGATTTAAAATTATATAAGACACGTATGTTTTAGGAATTGTAATTATGAGATTTGTGGTTTTGAATTTTGGCGCCCTCTATTTTCACTAGTAGTTGTCATATCGATCCCGGTATCGGGATTGCAGCCATAAGTTAAATCAACTAAATTCATCAAGGCAAAATAAGATTGGCTAATGGTGACAGGTAACAGATTAGTAGAAGGAACCTACCCTCCATCACCTCCCTCCTCACACTAATGCTGTCAGAATTCAGTGGACATGATAACCATAGATAATGACCGTCATCCCTGTCAATGTCATTACCCGGTGTTATTCAGCTCTGATTGGAACACGCATCTGACGTGGTCACAGAGTGCCATGTTAACTCACCGGTCCCTCCCTGTTCCTTGTTGAGGATCCTCTCGGCTCGCTTGTCCAGATAGCCCAACACCAGAGCACAAACCAGAGAGAATATACAGGTCGCCCCAGCTGGAGAAGGAGAAAGAGAGAGATGGAGAGAGCAAGAGAGAGAAAGGGTGAGGAGGGGATAAGGGAGAGAGAGACAGGAAATCATCAGCTATGAACAGGTAGGTGTGTCTCATGAACCCACAGCAGCACCACAGGGTAAGTCCTCAAGAGAAGAGCCTGGGAAGGATCTGTAAAGCCCCGTCTAGTTTAGTCTAAATAAACATGACTGCTTCCTTAGGAAGGCACAGTGATGCCGAGACATTGGTAAATACCCATTCAATTCCTGGGAGATTATACATGGAGTGTGCGACTTTATTTGCCGTTAGTCAGCACCTCCACACAAACTATTATTCTCAGCTCATGTTTTTTTTTTATATCTGCTTCCTTAGGCCCAACAGTCACAGTAATTAGATAACAAAGTAGCTCAAAGTTTTACTTTGGATTTAGTGTCGAGAGCTGTTGCCGGAATGCTTTCAATTTCTTGGAGGTGGTCGATTGTTGGGCGAGAGAATGAAAGCATCAAAGCTGAGACCGAGAGACTGAAACACAGCTTCCATCTCAAGGCCGTCAGACTGTTAAAAAGCCATCAGTAGCATCTTAGAAGCTGCTGCCCTATATACATAGCCTTGAAATCACTGGCCACTTTAATAAAGGGAACATGTCACTTTAATAATGTTTACATATTTTGCATTACTCATCTCATATGTATATACTATGCCGTTCCGACATTGCTCGTACAAATATTTATATAACCATTCCTTTAATTTGGATTTGTGTATATTGTTGTTGTTAGATATTACTGCACTGTTGGAGCTAGAAACATAAGCATTTCGCTACACCTGCAATAACACCAGCTAACATGTATGTGACCAATTCTTTTTTGATTTGCCTCTCGAAGTCTTTCACATCATATCCCCTCTCTACAGCAGAGGGGTCTGTGGTCCATCAAATATTCTCTATTAACCAGGTGAAATTTCAATAAGTACAGGATGTGTCTAAAGTAGGTAGGTTTTGGTTTGAACTAACAGTAGGGTATGGATATTTTAGACCCATCTCACAGGCTTAATTTTTCAAATTTTTTCCTCTCTCAGTTTCTTAGTCTCCCCCCCTTTTTTTTATCCATCCCTCTATCAGTGCTGAGATTAGAGAGCATTTGTGATAGAAATGGTATGGTGATGCAGCTGGAGAGAGATATGTAACCTGAGGCTCAATGTAGACAGCAGACCTGGAAATCTAGCTCACTCTCTTCCTGATCAAATGTGGACACGCATCTCTCACACACACACACACACACACACACAATGTGTGGTTCTATATTATGTGAAGTTTAATGTGGACACCAGGAAGAGTAACTGCTGCTTAAGCAACAGCTAATGGGGATCCTAATAAAATACACACACGCTATTGATGCGAGGGTTGACTCACAACCCGCAGTCCCTATGGTTATATTGGGGGGCAGGTGGGTGTAGGGTCATGAAATATTGTGTGGATGAAGGGCGGGCGGGTTGAATAAAGAGAAACAATTCATTATAAAAATCCATAAATGTATATATTCTTGTTCCTATCTATAGGCCACATTGAGTTTCATATTTTGTATCTGGCATTAGTGCCTAAGCCTAAGATATAGGGCCTAATGGTGTGCATGCCAAATACATGTGCCAATCTCCAAAATGCTTTTGGGAACTTGGGCAGAAAACTAACATCAATCCACTGAGACAAAAAGGACCGTGTCGAAGTTGAATTCAATAAGAGAAAAGCTGCAGAAACGAGAGGTGAAAATAAGGAAAAGGGAGGGCCAGAAAAGCCATGTTTGGGAAAGATTTGTTGAATTGGTAAAAGAGGATGATAGCAGTGCAGCCTGTGTTATGTGTGATGATTGAGGCACTATACAAATTAGACAGTCACAAGACTTCAAATATGGCCCGTCATACCTGCAGACAGAGCAGGCCCAACCAGCCGAACCGCGTACCAGCAGGTCAGGTCTCCAGCCCCAAGCCCATCTCATCTTACATGTACTCTGAAAGCAAAAACGTACCACCGCAGGTGACATACAAGTTCGTTGATGTTTGTGTGGACATTGTTTTCGGGAAAGGGCTTCACCTCCATGGCACAGGGACTTATTAACATTGGAGCCTGTTATAGAGCGGTCAACACCAACTCTATCATCCCGCACAGACAGACAAGAGAGCCAAACAACAGGCTGCAACAGAGAAGTCTACACTGTCTCAAATCAATCAAAAACACTTTAAATGACGGTGGCGTTGCCATCACCACAGACATGTGGACGGATGATTTCAAGAGAAGAGCATACACCGTGCTTACGCGCCATTTTTGGACCGACGATTGGCAACTTAAAAGTTGCGTTGTCATCACCAGCGTGGAGTTTGAAGGCCGACATGCTGAAGTCGGTCAGCAAGCAGTAAACAGAAATACGGCAATTGCTCAAAGACAGAGACCAACTGGGTTGAATTAAGGGCATTTACCAGGATGAGCTGAGTACTCATCGACTTCCTGTCAGTCTTCAAGGCAGCAATTTTAGAGCTAGAAGGAGAGAAGTACCCCGCTCTCCATTTGGTGATGCTCTGGTTTTACAAACTAAAACACTGAGCCAACACGCGGGGATCCACTCTACGCGGGGATCCACTCTACGCGGGGATCCACTCTACGCGGGGATCCACTCTACGCGCAGGTCCTCACCGAGAAGATGCTGCTCACTCCCACTCGGAAACTCGCCACATTCCTGTGCCCAAAATTCCAAACACTGAAGATGCACCTCAACGAAGAACGAGTCGCTATGTACGACCAAGCCAGGAGACTGACAGAGCCAGTCAAGTTTCAGCACCTCGGACCTGTCCAGCCACGGTGCCTTGTGTCGACGCTGATGGAGTTGCAGCACCACGGACAGAGGATTTCATCCAAGATAACATATAATAATAATAATAATCTATTCTTATTAGGTATTTTTATGATTTAGACTGCTATAGGCCTGAATCTTTAAGTAAGTCTAAACTAGTAGGTTATAGATATTCATAGACCTATTACTTGCTAAATGGTGTCACCATGCCTCATGGTCTAATAGCCAAATAATGTATTGAAAAATATTGACATTACTGTTGGAAGCACAAGTAACTACTCCATAAATAGACCAAGATTTAACTTGACGGAGCGGAAGGACAAGACAGAAGCCGAAGAGATCGACGAAATCCAGAGGTTTAGAAGCACTCACTTTTCCCTGGCAGATCGTGTTAGGGAAAGTTTGCTTGCTTTCTGGGAGAAGCAGCTCAACTCCGGACTCTTGCAAAGAGAATTCTCTGTGTTCCGGCATCAAGCACATCGAGTGAACGCATCTTCAGCACTGCTGGGCGCGTTGTTGAATCCAGGCGCAACCTGAAACCTGGCACAGTGGACCCTATTCCATTTCTTAACAGTGCTGCAAAAGAAAGCAAGACAGAGTACACAATTATACCCTCATAACTGGATAGTTGGTACTTAGATTTTCTAAACTTGTGTGTTATCTATTTTCTAAACCTATTTTTTCATGATATATATTTTTTCTTCTTCAAATAATTCATATACCGGTATATTAGCCCAGACAGGCAGTCCGCCACAAGATGTCCATTCACAGTTTCACATTTTGTTTTAGTAAAATAATAGACTACTGTTCAATAGGCGCAAGCCTTTTTAAATGCTCAAGAGAAATGTAATGGTTCAATAAATTGTTTAAGAGAAGAAAAGAAAAATGAACTGCCCAGCGCATTTTGGATATTTGCAGGTAAGGGTCAGGTGCGGGCCTCAGATTTTCTCTTTAGCAGATATAGGTCGGGTGGTTGTGGATGGGTTATTATCAGTTGTAGGCGGGTGCGGGTGAACAAACAGCTCACCCACGCATCACCAACACACACACTTAACTCACCGATCATGAGTGAGACTCCCAGAGTGGTGTGTCCTGTCGAGCCTACCAGGTCAGCGACACGGTTGTACACCGAGCCCATGATGTTCATGTTGACCGTGCTACCCTGAGGGAGAGGAGACAAGCCAACACTCCCTGATCAGCCACATAAATAATGCCTTAAGTATTTGCTTCTGTATTTATATACAGTGTAATACATAGCTTCCATCGTGTTCTTACCAGCCTGGCCATGCTGAGCTGAAGACCAAACACCAGGTTGAGTTCCTTCCCTTTGAACCAGTTCACTGCATAGGTGTTCTGGGCCACCGCCAGGGACTCACCGCCGATCCTACCCAGAGAGAGCACTTAGTTAGGGGGAGAGAAGTGGCTTGTAGCTGTAGCAAGGACAAGCTCTAAAAAGCATCTTACCCAAACACAAAGCGTCCAATCTCCATTAACCAGAATAGATCTAGAAGTGCCCCAACAGCAACTATAACCTGTGGAAATAGTGGTGGAAAAGTGGTGGAAAAAAAACAGCAGGCATGCTGAAAAGTAAAGCTAGCTTAACTTCTTAAGGTATGGGGGCAGCATTTTCACTTTTGGATAAATAGCATGCCCAATTTCAACTTCCTGCTACCCATGCCAAGAATATAAGATATGCATACTATTAGTAGATTTGGATAGAAAACACAAGTTTCTAAAACTGTTTGAATCATGTCTGTGAGTATAACAGAACTTATGTAGCAGGCAAAACCCCGAGGACTAACTATTCAGATTAGTTTTTTTTTTTAGGTCTCTGTCCAGTAGTTGTCATTGGGAAACATTATTTCTTAGGAACTTTTTCAGTTTCTACCGCTTCCATGGGATGTCACCAGTCTTTGGAATTTGGTTGAGGTTATTCCTTTGTGCAATGAAGAAGTATGGGCATCTAGGAACTGCGTAACACTGAGAGTTGCGCAAGACTTGAAAAGTAGCTTGGTTTGTTGTCTTCCTGTATTGAACACAGATAGACCTGTCTTCAATTTGATCGATTATTAACATTTAAAAAATACCTAAAGTTTTATTACAAAAGTAGTTTGAAATGTTTTGGCAAAGTTTTTAGAGGCAACTTTTGAAATATTTTGTAGTGACATTGCGCAATTTGGAAGCTGTTTTTTTCTGGATCAAACGCGCCAAATAAATGGACATTTTGGATATATATGGACGGAATTAATCGAACAAAAGGACCAATTGCGATGTTTATGGGACATATTGGAGTGCTAACAAAAGAAACTTGTCAAAGGCAAGGCATGTTTTATATTTTATTTCTGCGTTTTGTGTAGCGCCTGCAGGGTTGAAATATGCTACCCTCTGTTTACTGCTGTGCTATCATCAGATAATAGCTTCTTATGCTTTTTATGGCATTTTGTTTCATCAGACCAGAGGACATTTCTCCAAAAAGTATGATCTTTGTCCCCATGTGCAGTTGCAAACAGTAGTCTGGCTTTTTTTATGGCGGTTTTGGAGCAGTGGCTTCTTCCTTGCTGAGCGGCCTTTCAGGGTAGGTCTATACAGGGCTCGTTTTACTGTGGATTTAGATACTTTTGTACCCGTTTCCTTCAGCGTCTTCACAAGGTCCTTTGCTGTTGTTCTGCACTTTTTGCACCAAGGTACGTTTATCTCTGCGTGGTCCCATGGTGTTTATACTTGCATACTAATATTTGTACAGATGAACGTGGTACCTTCAGGCATTTTTAAAATTTCTCCCAAGGATGAACCAGACTTGTGGAGGTCTAAATTTTTTTCTGAGGTCTTAGCTGATTTCTTTTGTTTTTCCCATGATGTCAAGCAACGAGGCACTGAATTTGAAGGTAGGCCTTGAAATACATCCACAGGTAAAACTATAGTTTGTTAACAAGAAAATTGTGGAGTGGTTTAAAAACAATTCTTAATGAATCCAACCTAAGTATAAGTAAACTTCCGACTTCAACTGTGTTCACACACACAATAGTTCAGGTTTGGGGTCACTTAGAAATGTCCTTAATTTTGAAAGAAAATCCCATTTTTTTTGTCCATTAAAGTAACATCAAATTGATCAGAAATACAGTGTAGACATTGTTAATGTTGTAAATGACTATTGTAGCTGGAAATGGCAGATTTTTTTATGGAATATCTACATAGGCATACAGAGGCCCATTATCAGCAACCATCACTCCTGTGTTCCAATGGCACGTTGTGTTAGCTAATCCAAGTTTATAATTTTAAAAGGCTAATTGATCATTAGAAAACCCTTTTGCAATTATGTTAGCACTGCTGAAAACTGGTGTCCTGATTAAAGAAGCAATAAAACTGGCCTTCTTTAGACTAGTTGAGTATCTGGGGTTCAGCATTTGTGGATTCGATTACAGGCTCAAAATGGCCAGAAACAAAGACCTTTCTTCTGAAACCCAGTCTATTCTTGTTCTGAGAAATGTCTATTCCATGTGAGAAATGGCCAAGAAACTGAAGATCTCGTACAACGGTGTGTACTACACCCGTCAAAGAACAGCACAAACTGGGAGGCCCAAACATCTTAACAGTCGTGTAAAAAGTCAAGTACAGATACTCCAAAAAACTACTTCTGTACTTTAAAGTATTTTTATACATGAACATTACACCACTGGAAATAAACCAATTGAATTTGTACTACATATTTTGAAGTAGAGCAGCTCTCAAATCTCCATCATGTGGTGTTTACCTACCTGTCCAACGCAGACAAACAAGGCGAAGATTATCGTTCCTAGCCTAACAGGATAGGAGAAGCACAGTGACAAAAACTAAGTTGGGGATGATATGAAGTGAATATGAACATGTTCATCACAATGTTCTCTCTCATTGTGTTGCTGGAGATGACTGCCCTAGTTCATCATAGATTCAGATTAATCCTCCACACACACACAATTACCTCAGCATCTTTTGTTGTCAGAGGTTTATGGTGAGACTAGGGATTTCCTACTAGAGCACTGGAAGACAAACACTACCCATATTACAGTGGGTAGACGGGCTGTATTGTCCATGGAGGAGAGTGTGGGGGAAAACACACCTCCAACAGGAATCTGCACCAGAGTGATTACAGAATCCCTTGTCATATTATATAAATGTGACGTACAAGGTCCCTATTGTGTAAACCTCACCGTATCTACGAATTGTACACATAGTTTTTGCTCTGAGCAGCACAGCACTATGCATGAGTTGTGTGACTGTAACCAGGTTGTCACTGGAGGCAAGAGGTTAAATACCATGTCTGCGCCTGTACAAAGCTGTTGTCCTTGGAAGGCAATAAACAACTATTCCATGTAGGGATGATGTGCTAGTACAGTAATGTTTCATTAGTAACCTGTAGTCCTACCTGATGCCAAAGATCCTGTCGAGCAGGAAGCCCCCCAGGAAACAGAGCACCACGTTGGGCCAGGAGTACCAGGCATAGAGCTGCATGAACATGGATGTGTTGAGCTTCATGTCCTGGTGCAGACCAGAGAGGAAAGAGAATGTCAGTGCATTGGAAGCCCAAATTACTAGAAAAAGTAAAACAAAAAGGCAGGAAAACAGATATGAACTCTGAGTGCATGGACCAACCATACACTAACTATGACCTGATATTGGTCTGTTTACAGTATTAGAAAATCTTTGAGTACAGCCATAGAGAAACGTACCTATGCTAGTTCTAATGAGCCAGTTCCTTGTTAGTGCCGACAAAACACCAAAGACGACACATTGCTTTGTTTCACTTATCTGCAAGTTTACAACATCGTCATGAAGAGTCAACAGACTTACACATATAATTACAATGGGCCATAGCCTTATAATAACTACAAAACATTTTGTGAAGTTATTTTCTATATTGAAGCATCGGAGGAAGGCTCTGGCATACAGCAGGCTAGACTACAATGACGACAAGGTGGCATGACGTTGTCATGACACCAAAGTTCTGCATGTGTCAGAAGGAAACTTCAGTCGTCCTTCCTCACCTGTATGACTTGAGTCTGCAAAGCAGCGGGGTTATCGTAACAGAAGTAACTTCCTGAAACAAAGTAACGCTGTTAGTGGGTAGAATTGATACATTGTGTTTGGTACATCAACGTGCCGCTACATTCTAAACCCGCTCTGGTTTGATTGATACGGTCTTAAAAGGCTACGGCGTGGTGAAAGATAACCAAACTAACAACGATTCAACGAAGTCTGATATCCAAAAGCAATTAGTCTGACAGCTGAATGAAGCCTAAACTTTCTCCAAAGAGTTGATGGAACCGCACTGCTCACCGAATCCGAGAAAGCACATAAAAAGCAGGACGAAAATGCGATGAAGCAGTCGTCTCGGGTCACAGAGCGCGGACATCGGTTTGACCGGTCCGCTTTCATTTCTGGGACCTGAAGAAGAGATACCCACTTCCTCGTCCAAAAGCTTCTGTCGCTCTTCCGCCATCTTCGTCTGTGTTTTGGAATGGAAGGGAAAAGGTTAATAGCGCGCAGATAGTCAAATGACGTACTGCTCCACGTGACTCGCCTCGGGTTGAGCGCAGCAGTAAGGAGCCCAAAAGTAGTGATGGGTTGTTCGCGAACGAGTCGGCTCTAAGAGCCAGCTCTTGTCGGTGAACGTTTGGAGCCGGCTCGCATATCAGAAGAGCCCAAACTATTTATAAAAATATTTTAAAAATGTAAGATATGAATAATCAAAATATTTAAATAAATAGAATTAACTAATTCAAAGGACGAAAAAAATAAATAATAGTATAGGCCTAAATGCTCAAGCGCACACATTCGTTCTGACTTTCTGCTCAGACTATCGGCCTCACCTGTTGTTCCTGTCAATCAGACATGCAGTGTCAACCAATGAACCAAAGATGCGCGAGGGAGGGCCGAGCCAACTCAATCACAGTCACACACTAACATGCTGACCAGATCTGAAACGTGGAGTGCGAGAGCCTTGCAAAATAAATGTAGAAACACTGCTGGCGGCGCCAACGAGCATCTGCGTTGCCAAGGGCTAAAATAGAAGTAATTCCTAGCCTGCCTCTCCCATCTCCTCATTGGTTTATAGAAGCAGGTACCCACGTGCCATCTCCTCATTGGTTATACCCACATGGGTGATTGAAAGACAAAATGTTTTGCCGGTAGTCGTGGTAAAAGTGTAGATGCCAATCACCATATAAGTTCAAATATGAAAAAGCCTGGAAGGAGGAGAGATGACTAGAAACGATTCTAATTGTCGGAGTAGAGGACCTTGTGCATTGAGAAACTTAAGGGCCTGCTAGTGATAGTGGTGGAGCCAGCACCTCCACACGTGGAGATGTATCCACTCAGTGAAGTAGGCCTACTCCGCGACCCACAGCAATGCAGTCATCTATGGATCAGTTTATGCCAAAGTCTATGTCTGTAGCAAAACAGGGCCAAATTCATATGGCATTGGCTAAAATGATTGCCACCGATTTCCAGCCATTTTAGATCGTGAAGGAGAGGGTTTTAGAAATTATAGCAATAGTCTAAATCCAATGTACACAATACCAAGCAGGAAAACCCTTTCAAAATCACTTATTCCACAACTGTACGAGAGCACACAGGCTTCAGTGCGGTAAAGAGTCCAAAAAGCTACTGCAGTTTGCCTTACTACTGACTGCTGGACATCAAGGGTAACCACTTCTTACATGTCGGTTACATGTCACTTCATTGAAGATTTTTCGATGTCTAGCTGTCTTCTGGACTGCTTTGAGTTCAGCGACAGACATACCTCAGAGAACTTGGCAGAGGAACTGTTGAGAGTGGCCAGAGAATGGCAAGTAGATGGAAAAGTGGTCTGTTGTGTTAGCGACAATGCAGCTAACAACCAAAGCCATGAAAATGTTTAAATGGACCCATCATCCATGTCTTGCTCACACAATCAACCTGATTGTAAGAGATGCTCTGAAGGTGATGAAGCCCACTGTGGACAAAGTGAAAGCAGCTGTGGAATACTTCCACAGGAGCACAGTAGATGCTGAAAAACTCAAGTCTACACAACGCCAGATGGGGATGCCTGAGCTGAGGCCTAAACAAGACTGCACTACAAGGTGGAATTCAACATTTTATATGTTGAAGCAATTTCTTCAGTCAAAGGATGCCATCATCTCTACCCTGGCCATTGTCAATGCTCTGACCCAAGAGGAATGGGAGGTGGTGGAGGTGTGCAGAGTCCTGGAACCCTTTGAGCAGGTCACTGTGGAGATCAGTGGAGAGAGGTACAGTAAGCAGTTATTACTACATCATTATTTAATCCAGTATTATGTATGTATATGAGCAGTATATGAGAATGTAGTATCAGTAGACAAAACATGATCCTGAACTAATAAGTTACTGTTCTCTCTTTTCAGCTATGTGACAGCCTCAAAAATGATACTCCTGTGTAAGGATCTGCAGCGAATCACAGCCAGCCGCCAGAGAGATGCAAATGTAACCACAGAGTTGATGGGCACCCTATGTTCATCAATGGACAGAAAGTTCCACAGAATGGAATATAATCGCGTGCTAACAGAAACCGCTGCACTTGACCCCAGGTTTAAGAAGTTAGCCTTCAGTGATGCCAGAGCGATTAATGAGACTCTTCAAAGAATAACCTCAGCAGCAGGAAGGGACAGCCCCAGCAGTCAGCTGGCTCAGGCACCAGGGAGACAGGAAGAAGAGGGAACAGATGGAGCAGAAGCACCAGCAGTAGTGCCACAAACATCTGCTGTTTGGATGCTGTTTGACGAGAGAGCAACTGGGGATGCAGCACGAAGGAATCCCTCAGCAGATGCCATAATGGAGATCCGATCCTATTTGGAGGAGCCCTCTGAGCTGGTGGAAGAACAAGGCCTCTGTCTACCCAAGGCTTACTAAAGTCATGACAGAGAGGCTTTGCATCGTGGCCACATCCGTTCCCTCAGAGGGTCTTCTTGAAAACGGGACAAATAATTACTGAGAGAAGAAACCACATCAGCCCCTTGAAAGTGAGGCAGCTTGCATTTATGAATGCAAATCGCTCATAACAGCTAAATATGGGTCAGCATTTGTGTGCTGCTGGTTATAACATGGCATAAAAGGAGAGAAAAGAGGGACCAGTTTGTTTTAAGTGGGATGCTGCAGTTTTGCACATTGTTATTTATTTCTTATGTTCAGATTGTATTTGTTTTGAATTGTTACATTTATGCACTTTGTTTATATACACTTTAACTGCACGTGTAAAAGCATCCTTTTACATTTATTTCAATGTGGGATGCTGTGTTGTAAATTGTTATTCATTTTCTTTGATATGGTGCAATATTCTATTATGCTGTTCAGATTGTATTTGTTTTGAATGGTCAGATTTATGCACTTTTATATACATTAAAAAGTTATACTTTAAATGCAAATGTTTAATAGCATTCTTTTTCATAAACCAATACATTTTTAAATACAGGAGAAACCGAACGAGAATCATTTGTGCCAGGTGTGATATCCCTCCTAAATAGCTCAGGCGAATGTTCCCATTGACTTCGTAAGGCCAGCAGGCTAGTCTTTTCTTCTGTATTTAATGTTTCATTTCTTACAACTTTCATAGGTTACGCACCAATAATAGTATTGTCAATTTTGTTTATTTAAGTGCCACTTTAAATGTGTACATGACACTGCAACAAAATTTCCCCATGGGGACAATAAAGTCAGTAAGTTAGAGTATGATTTGATTAGAATTGTTTTAACATCAATCATAGTCAAACTATCGCAAACTGTTTGACTTGAAAAAATACAAAACCTACTTTTTTTAAAGAGCCGTTTGGGATCCAAAAGAGACGTCTCTTTTTGGTGAGCTGAGCTGAACTGAAAAGAGCTGGAACGCCCATCACTACAAAAGAGATCAGTATCTGAAAATAACATGAGTTTTATTTTAGAACATTCAATACAATGGTGATTGCTACAGCGGGGCATTCAGTCAGAGAATATATCACCCCATATATTGAATGAAATTAATTTCACTATAATATATATATATACATACACACATATACACAAACAAGGCCAAAATCAAAAATAAATGAATGCATAATTAAATATATATGCATGTAAATGTAAAAATAAATGTACACAGAAAATCAATAACAATTTGATATGAGTTATTTTGCATTTACTTATTTTGCCAAAATATGTATCTTCCTAATTATTAATTTCCATATTTCTGTCCCCATTTCTTTATTTTTGCCAACTTTTATTTCTTAATGTATTTATGCATTTCTTCTTCCCTATGCAAATGTGGGACTTCAACATTCAGGCATAGCAATCAAGCCCAGAGTGTCACGTTCGTTATAAAGATGAGACTAAGGCGCAGCAAGTGAGTAGAGTTCCACATGTTTTTAATTAAACCGAAACGCAGCAAAACAAAAAAAACAAGCACAAACGAAACGTGAAGCTATACGAATAGTGCAAACAGGCAACTAAAACAGAACAAGATCCCAGAAACACCAAAGGGAAATGGCTACCTAAAAATGATCCCCAATCAGAGACAACGATAAACAGCTGTCTCTGATTGGGGATCATTTTTAGGTAGCCATTTCCCTTTGGTGTTTCTGGGATCTTGTTCTGTATACAAAACTAGTGTACCCACCCTAGTCACACCCTGACCTAACCAAAATATAAAGAAAACAGATATCTCCGGTCAGGGCGTGACAGAGAGCGGATAGGTTGTACAGTCGTGGCCAAAAATTGAGAATGACAAATATTAATTCACAAAGTCCGCTGCCTCAGTTTGTATGATGGCAATTTGCATATACTCCAGAATGTTATGAAGAGTGATCAGATGAATTGCAATTAATTGCAAAGTCACTCTTTGCCATGCAAATGACCTGAATCCCCCAAGAACATTTCCACTGCATTTCAGCCCTGCCACAAAAGGACCAGCTGACATCATGTCAGTGATTCTCTCGTTAACACAGGTGTGAGAGTTGACGAGGACAAGGCTGAAGATCACTCTGTCATGCTGATTGAGTTTGAATAACAGAATGGAAGCTTCAAAAGCATGGTGGTGCTTGGAATCACTTTTCTTCCAAAAGTGATAACTAAATGGCTCAGGGAACAAAACATTGATATTTTGGGTCCATGGCCAGGAAACTCCCCAGACCTTAATCCCATTGAGAACTTGTGGTCAATCCTCAAGAAACAAAACCCCACAAATTCTGACAAACTCTAAGCATTGATTATGCAAGAATGGGCTGCCATCAGTGGTCCAGAAGTTAATTGACAGCATGCCAGGGCGGATTGCAGAGGTCTTGAAAAAGGGCCAACACTGCAAATATTGACTCTTTGCATCAACTTCATGTAATTGTCAATAAAAGCCTTTGACACGTATGAAATGCTTGTATAGTAAGTAACATCTGATTAAAATAATTAATATTTGTGTCATTCTCAACTTTGGCTGCGACTGTAGGTCCTCCCTAGAGAGGGAGAAAGACTGCATCCAACACTGCATCCAACACTGCATCCAATTTATATAGCCCTTCGTACATCAGCTGATATCTCAAAGTGCTGTACAGAAAGCCAGCCTAAAACCCCAAACAGCAAGCAATGCAGGTGTAGAAGCATGGTAGCTAGGAAAAAACTCCCTAGAAAGGCCAAACCCTAGGAAGAAACCTAGAGAGGAACCAGGCTATGAGGGGTGGCCAGTCCTCTTCTGGCTGTGCCAGGTGGAGATTATAACAGAACATGGCCAAGATGTTCAGATGTTCAAATGTTCATAAATGACCAGCATGGTCAAACAATAATAACCACAGTAGTTGTCGAGGGTGCAGCAAGTCAGCACCTCAGGAGTAAATGTCAGTTGGCTTTTCAAAGCTGATCATTAAGAGTATCGCTACCACTCCTGCTGTCCCGAGAGTTAAAAACAGCAGGTCTGGGACAGGTAGCACGTCCAGTGAACAGGTCAGGATTCCATAGCCGCAGGCAGAACAGTTGAAACTGGAGCAGCAGCACAGCCAGGTGGACTGGGGACAGCAAGTAGTCATCATGCCAGGTAGTCCTGAGGCATGGTCCTAGGGCTCAGGTCCTCCGAGAGAGAGAGAATTAGAGAGAGCATACTTAAATTCACACAGGACACCGGATAAGACAGGAGAAGTACTCCAGATATAACAAACTGACCCTAGTCCCACCCCACAAACTACTGCAGCATAAATACTGGAGGCTGAAACAGTTCCTCCGTTACTGCATCCGTTACTGCAGGGGGTTGAGTAGGCCGAGACACTTGATGGTGAGCTAGCTAATATTCAAGTATAATGTATTGTAATTAATATTACATATTTATAACCAAGTGCAAACCAAGTGTAAAGAAAGAATGTGCCTCCGACTACTGACATATCACTTAATTTTCTGTTATATAGCCTAACTTACTTGCATAAGACTAGTGTACTTAAAATATTAGACAACATGACAAGCTAAGCTGATCTATTGGTTTAGAATATATTTTTGAAATCAGTTTTTTTCTAAAGGGGGAAGTTACAAGGCTATTTGGTGCGTATAATAACCAAACAAGGTCAAGGAGTAAACCAAGGATCACCCAAACAAACACTTTCCACGTACACCCACACATTTTGCTGTCTTGCGCGAAAAGACACTGTCTCAAGCAGGGTTGGCAAAGAGCACCTCCAGCGAGTGGGGTGGTTGAGAGGTGCCTGAACTTTCGAGGTATGCCATCTGACAAAAGTTGTGCTGAAAAATAATCATGGTCACCACTTGATAGACAAAAGGGAGCCTTCAACCAGACATTTAAAGTCAATCAACAGTGAACCAAATTGTTTTGTGCAATATTGTGACAATTGGATTTATGGTGTGCACAGGCATGCACAAATCTAAGTTTCAGAACATATAACTAATGTGTAAGGGGGTTTCTTGTTGAGTTATGAAGAGATTCTTGCATATTTGATTTCAATTTGCATAGTGTATAATACTGACCCTAGATCGGCACCTGTACTCTGAGAAGCCTGATAGAAGTTATGGCTATAAAATCCTACTCATGTGATTAAAGCTAATCTGGGCATGTAGTTATCAAGCTTCTCAGAGTATGGGTGCCGATCTAGGGTCAGTTTTGTTATCAAAGAATAAGGCTAGAATATAGACAGGGGAAATGTGATCATAGATCTGCACCATAGTGCAAGAAGCTGGACAGCTGGCCCAGATATCACATCATTTTGAAGGGCCTGTCAGTTAGACATGTACACTCACCGGCCACTTTACTAGGTATTAGGTGTTAACGTAAATAGCCTGCTCCTTCGAACGAATAATGTGGCTGCCTGCAACTCAGTCTCTAGAGTATATAGAGTAGAGAACTTGAGTTGTTGGTCGACCAAACATTAGAAC
Source organism: Oncorhynchus clarkii lewisi (assembly GCF_045791955.1). NCBI lineage: Eukaryota > Metazoa > Chordata > Actinopteri > Salmoniformes > Salmonidae > Oncorhynchus > Oncorhynchus clarkii. The sequence goes on along the minus strand of NC_092173.1, from coordinate 14,657,244 downwards.
GGGCAAGATGCATAATCTAAGCAAATTTGACCGTGGTATGATTGTTGATGCCACACATGGTGGTTCCAGCATCTCAGAAACAGCTGCCCCTTCTGGGATTTTTACGCACTACAGTCTCTAGAGTTTACAGAGAATGGTATGATAAGTGAGCGGCAGTTCTGTGGGCAAAAACACCTTGTTAATGAGAGACATCAGAGGAGAATGTCCAGATTCATTCAAGCTCACAGAAAGGCCACAAATGCTCAAATAACAGATGTTTAAAACAGTGGTGTGCAGAAGGACATCTTAACACACAACACCGGGAATAATTCAGGCTGTTGTGGAGGCAAAAGGGGGTCCTACCCAGTACTAGATAGGTGTACCTAATAAAATGTGTTATAAAAAGAGTATATAATGATAAAAATCAGGTTTGCAAGTTAAATACATGTTTTGTTAGTCATTATCTCACAGGTAATCAAGAAAGCTCACAAGAATTTGTGGAGTTCATTTTAACTTCGTTTCCAAAGTTGAGACGAGGGCGGGTACGAGCTACTGAACATTTCTGGAACTACACGGATCTGTCATTATACCTGTCCCATGCCCCAATCAGGGCTACAGTGTGAGATATCTGAAAGACCCTTGTGTCATGATAAATCATGCTCCTCTGTACATTTGGATTTAAAACTTCATTAGTTTTGATTCATAAGATTTGTTTTATGATATACCGTAGCTTGCTCAAATGTATAGCTTGCTCAAAACTTACCTTTTAACAATACAATTTCTACATTCTGGTCTCATTCATAAATTGTTAAATAGTTGTGTAAATCTGTATAAGTGTATTTTTTAAATTCCTTTGTAAATGACCAAACTAATGTAGGTCTGAAGAAGCTTAATCCTTAAGAATGCAACTTAACCAATTCTTCTATTATTGGATGATTCTGGACAAGATTGTCTGGCCTTGTAATGAGGACGTTGATGAGGATACCCTCACCATGGAGGACCAATGCAGAGTCTTACATTTCCTAAGGAAATGTATAGAAACTGTCATAAGTATTTTTCCATTGCTTGATGCACTGATAAGGTTCTTGATGTGAGTCTTTAATCAAATGTAACATTTTCTTTAGAAAATGATTTATTATTTGATCACACAATCAGGGTGTTAAGGGGAACGCTAAGCCCCAAACACGGTCAGTTCAAGTAAAGGTTTTATGTGCATATATCTTGGTAGGATAGTGTTTCTTTTTTGGAAAGAGGGGTTAAAAGTAAGTTTCCTTCATTGCATGTTTAGAAAAAAAGGCCCAAAAAGTAGCTATTGTAGACCTTTGAATTTTACAATTTAAATATCTAGCATTTAGATAATTGCTACAATATTTTGCCTTGTGTTGGAGTATGTTTGTGTAATGCCAAGAGTGTGCAAAGCTGTCATCAAGGCCAATGTGGCTATTTGAAGAATCTCAAATATAAAATATATTTTGATGTTTTTTTTACTACATGATTCCATATGTATTATTTAATAGTTGATGTCTTCCCTATTATTCTACAATGTAAAAAAAAAAAAACTTGAATGAGTAGGTGTTCTAAAATTTAGACATTTTTACAAATTACTTAAAAATGAAAGGCTGAGTCTTGAGTCAAAGATTCCACTTTGACATTATGGGATATTGTGTGTAGGCCAGTGACACAAACTCTAATTCATTTTAAATTCTGGCTGTAACAACAAAATGTGGGAAAAGTCAAGGGTTGTGAATACTTTCTGAAGGCACTGTATTTTACCGATCAGCTAACCACATCATATGTTACAGCAATCTGTCAGTTGATTACACAGTCGATGTCAGTCAATGACACGTCGCCGACGTGGCATGCAACCATTTCCAGATGCGTGCAATGTTTGAGCAGGGGAACGTGACCAATGTGATGGCTGCTCAATGCAGCAGATTACATCATCTAGGATGTCAGTGCCAAACCCTATAAATAAGACGTGTGAGACTGTCACTCACTTTGTGGCTCTCCAACGGTAAGTGGCAAGAGATCTATTATCAATGGCATTAACTTGGAAACAATGTAAATCACAATAGATGGCTTAGCCTCATTTATGTCCTTTGATTCTATTGGTCAAGGTGAGTTTAGGTTGTAACTATGGTAAGTGTGGGATTCAGCTAGGCCTTTACATTAGTAAAGTGGGGGGGGGGGAACGCTGGTAAGCTTTGGGGAAGTGTGTTTTGTTTCTGTCTGTATCCTACAGAGCAGCCAGAAGCAGGAGCCAAAGGAGTTGGAGTCACTGCTGACACCACTATGGCTTTGTTAAGGGATATCTACAACCCCTCTTTGAGTAAGGTAAGTAGTGCACATGACTAACACCACCATGGCATTGCCAGGGACAACAACTCATCGCTGCAGATTGTGGAAGACGACAAAACACTTTGCACCACTAGCAGTCAACTATTTACTTTATACGAGTGTGTGTAGTAGACATGCATCACAGGCAGACATTTTGACACTTCTACAAAGTGAGTAACATTTCTCATGGGATTGCAAGCATGCCCTGAGGTAATGGGGTCAGGACCCTCATGAAATCATAGGCCCGCTCACTAACTGTAATCACGTGAATTTTAACCCCTAGCCCATGGCTCTTTTCAGTTTCTATAATTTTTCAAAACTTTCTCCGCTGAGAACACTACAGTATCTCCGGGGTTTATGATAATTCCGTTAATGTCATTTAGAATCTCCCACAATTCCCTTCTGCAGGGTCATCTGCCAGATAATAATATGAGGCTGAAGAATGGGCCTCACCTGGCTCCACTCACCGCTCTAACGGCATTGTAGCTCATTCATTTCCTGCCCAAATAACAGGCCTTGTTGCTGGAGGGGGAGGGATATATTATATTAATGAGACGCGAAAGTAAATCAGGTCGGAGGTGTCCTAAATCCCCACGCCTATTTTGTGACTCTCCAGAAACCTGACTCAGGTCAATATATTTGACTCAATTTAAAAAAATGTATCTGATAAAATGGCGGTATGATAATGAATAATACATCCCTGCCAGCCTCTTGATGTTGCAGGTCAAAGGCCCTTCAGTTCAGATTTCACTGCTACCTAATTCCCATCAGAGCAGTGTGCCTGGTATACCCTGTGTCTTACCCATCAGTGATGGATTATAATACATCCTAATCTGTTGTTACAGAATCACACATAGAGATCCATCCTACCCCAGCCCCACTGTCTCAGAGTTCAATGTTGCGGGAGACAACCTTTACCCTAGCCCATTCATAGATTGTAGGCTAATGCTGGCGCCTTACCATCTGCCACGCGGAGGGAATGCCCTGACGTTCCGATGCTCTGTATAAACGTTAATAATCCTCGCTTGCTATACGGTTTTGGAAACATTGAATACTAAATTATCATCCAAAAATAACTTTACCAATACAAAAGGTACAGCTGTTTTACCACAGAATCCGAGGTTTTTGTGTAACAGCTTTGAGAAGAAAATAAAATCTTGGTAAATCTCTCTTCCCCCCCCCCTCCCGGTTTTCATTAGCTCAGCCGGTGGTGTCGTTATAGTAAATGTGCAACGCAAATCTCTTTTAAAACGACACACGGTAAGCTTATCTTTTGTATTTGTAAAATTATATCTGGAATATGAAAGTTAAGCTCAAGTTTTCCAAAACCATATCGCAAGCTAGGATTATTATAAACATTTCTCAACGTTAAAACAGAGCGTCAGCATTGTAGTACACATGGTCCATACATTCAACTGAGAACCCTATAGAGCTGGTTGTACGCCCCCTTGGGTTCTCAAAAGCTACAGTTGCCCTAAAGTGTAGATTTAGGATCAGCTTAACTTATTTGGATTTATTAAAATTAAGTGTTAAACTGTCCAGTGAGAATCTCACTTTTAAACGTTCATAAAAGTTCAACTCATACCCAAATAATTTTGTTGACTCATCCTATACTCGTTGTCACATTCTGACCTTAGTTCTTTTGTTATGTCTTTGTTTTAAGTATGGTCAGGGCGTGAGTTGGGTGGGTTGTCTGTTCTTTTTTCTATGATTTGAGATTTGTGTTTGGCCTGGTATGGTTCTCAGAAGCAGCTGTCAATCGTTGTCCCTGATTGAGGACCATACTTAGGTAGCCTGGTTTCACTTTTGAGGTGCTTATTTTCCATGTCAGTGTTTTGTTCCACACGGAACTGTTTCGGTTTTGTTTTTTCAGTGTTCATTATTCTTATGAAAAAACTAAGATGAACACTTACCACGCTGCGTAGTGGTCCGATCCTTGCTACTCCTCAAGAGGAAGAGGAAAGCCGTTTACTCGTATGTGTGGCCAAAGTATAAATTGGAAAAAAACAAAAAAACTCAACTTCAACTTGTATCTCAAACAGACGTTTAAAAAAAATGCTTGCTAATTCCTCATAAAGGATGTCATCCTCCTAAGGAAGATAAGCTGGCCAATCAGTGGCCTTTCAACACAAAGCTGCTTTTTAAACACACTGTTATGTCATAGGTCACATGTTCATAGATGCTATTTGCATACTGTTTGTCTGTTGGTCATTTGGAAATCTGGTTGTATGAAGGTAAAATGAAACCCACATGACGATGCATAATGTTCCGTTTTGCTGTAGCTAAAGCACCTGCCTGTACAACTAAGGTTATATAATAAACTGTAGATTCATGCCAGTTAAACTACGTTGTTATGTCCTATTCTACACCTCCAGTGAGTATTAGCTTTGGAATTAGCCTACTTGTCATCTAAATGCTGTGCTAGCTGTAGGCCAGACTAATCTTAAAGCATGCTAATAGTGCGACATAAGACCACAGTAAAACTACAACAATACTTAACTTGTCTTATGTGGCAGGGCTTGCAAACTATTACAGACTACAAAGGGAAACACAGCCGTGAGCTGCCCAGTGACATGAGCCTACCAGACGAGCTAAATCACTTATGCGCGTCGAGGCAAGCAACACTGAGGGATGCATGAGAGAATCAGCTGTTCCGGACAACTGTGAGTAAGACGCTCTCCGTAGCCAACGTGAGTAAGACCTTTAAACAAGTCAACATACACAAGGCTGCTGGGACAGACGGATTACCAGGACGTGTGCTCCGGGCATGTGCTGACCAACTGGCAGAAGTCTTCACTGACATTTTCAAAATGTCCCTGATTGAGTCTAATACCAGCATGTTTCAAGCAGACCACCATAGTCCCTGTGCCCAAGAACAAAGGCAACCTGCCTGAATGACTACAGACCCAGTCCCTCAGTGTGTCAGAGTGAGCAATGAGCTGTCGCCCACTCTTAGCTATGATGTGGGCGTGCCCCAAGGGTCAATACTGGGGCCCCTCCTGTTCAGCCTGTACATTAATGATCTGCCTTATGTCTGTACTGGGTCTGAAGTTCAAATGTATGCAGATGATAGTGATATATGTGCATGCAAAGAACATACAACAAACTGCACAAGAACTCACTACTGTAATGGTCCAGGTTACAAAGTGGCTCAGTGACTCGTGTTTGCATCTCAATGTAAAAACTGTTTGCATGTTCTTCAAAGAGGGCAACAGATGCTACTGAGCCAGATGTCTGTGTCAGGGGAGAAGCTCCAGGTGGTATCTGATTTTAAGTACCTTGGCATCATACTTGATTCCAAGGTAATTCAAATAACCAAATTCAACCTAGCTAATTTCCAATTTATACGAAATTGTTTGACTACAGAGGTATCAAAACTGTACTTCAAATCTATGATACTCCCCCACTTAACATACTGCTTGACTAGTTGGGAACAGGTTGCTGTACAACATTAAAACCTATTCAGTCTGTCTACAAACAGGCTCTCAAAGTGCTTGATAGGAAGCCCAATAGCCATCATCACTGTTACATCCTCAGAAAGCATGAGCTCCTGAGTTGGGAAAATCTTGTGCAATACACTGACGCATGTCTTGTATTCAAGAACCTAAATGGCCTGGCTCCCCCTCCAATCAGTACTTTTGTTAAACAGAAAACCCAAACATATGGCAGCAGATCCACAAGGTCTGCCATGAGAGGTGACTATAGTTCCCTTAAGGATAAGCACCTTAAGTAAATCCGCTTTCTCTGTGAGAGCTTCCCATGTCTGGAATACACTGCCATCAAACAATACACTGCCATCAAACACACAACAGCACCACATCACACTTTCACAAAATGCATGAAGACATGGCTAAAGGTCAATCAGATTTGTGATCATAATTCCTAGCTGTGTATTGTCACTTTCCATGTTGTCTGTAGCTTGTGAGGTGTGGAAACACTTTGCTTTTATGAATTTTGTCTTGCTGCTTTTTTGTTCTATGTTGTTCTGCCTGTATGCTACATCTTGCTTGTTCTGTGTTGCTCTGTCTGTATGCTATGTCTTGCCCCATGTTTCTCTGCGTGTGCTCACTGCTCAATGATTGTCTATATATTGTAATTGTTTTTAATAACCTGCTCAGGGACTGCAGTTGAAAATTAGCCGGCTGGCTAAAACCGGCACTTTACTGAAACGTTGATTAATGTGCACTGTCCCTGTAAAACTAAAATATATAAACTCAAACCCGTAGCACTCACGTCCGTAGCCATGAAGTGCTTTGAAAGGTTTGTAATTGCTCACATCAACACCATTATCCCAGAAACCCTAGACCCACTCCAATTTTCATACCGCCCAAACAGATCCACAGATGATGCAATCTATTGCACTCCACACTGCCCTTTCACACCTGGACAAAAGGAACACTTACGTGAGAATACTATTAATTGACTACAGCTCAGCGTTCATCACCATAGTACCCTCAAAGCTCATCACTAAGCTAAGGATCCTGGGACTAAACACCTCCCTCTGCAACTGGATCCTGGACTTCCTGACAGGCCATCCCCCAGGTGGTGAGGGTAGGTAGCAACACATCTGCCACGCTGATCCTCAACACGGGGGCCCCTCAAGGGTGCGTGCTCAGTCCCCTCCTGTACTCCCTGTTGACACAGCTGCATGGACAGGCACGACTCCAACACCATCATTAAGTTTGCAGACGACACAAAAGTGGTAGGCCTGATCACAGACAACGACGAGACAGCCTATAGGGAGGAGGTCAGAGACCTGGCTGGGTGGTGCCAGAATAACAACCTATCCCTCAACATAACCAAGACTAAGGAGATGATTGTGGACTACAGGAAAAGGAAGACCGAGCACGCCCCCATTCTCATTGATGGGGCTGTAGTGGAGCAGGTTGAGGGCTTCAAGTTCCTCGGTATCCACATCAACAAACTAGAATGGTCCAAACACATCAAGACAGTCGTGAAGAGTGCACGACAAAGCCTATTTCCCTCCAGGAAACTAAAGACTTGGCAGGGGCCTGAGATCCTCAGAAGGTTCTACAGCTGCAACATCAAGAGCATCCGTAAGACTCCTGAACAGATAATCAAATGGCTACCCGGACTATTTGCATTGTGTTGTGAGGCACATTGTTTGCGATAATGCAATGATGAACTAAGGCACGTTTGCACATTTTTAGACATTCTATCCTTGTTTTAGCCATTTTATTCTGACTGATTTATGTCCAACTATTTGCTCACATGTACTGATAATAAATCTTTAATGTACTATAACTGTTCCAGACTTGAACCTTTTTAATGTGAAAAGCAACAGCCAGCATCAGAGAGGAAATGAAATGCATTCTGATTGCGCAACATTTTAAAATGCAGTCGCGAGAAAAAAGCAGTAGGCCTGCTGATGTGACTGTTGGGGATAGGAGGGTCTCAGCATTCTGTAGGTATGACATTTATGTATGACATTTATTTTTCAACTTTCAATATGGAAAGTTTCAGCACCGTTTGGACAAAAGTAGCCTAGGCTAAGGTGTGTGGAAGCACACATCTGCCTTTCAAGGCCCATCATTGGGTGGTATGCTTTAAAGTGAAGAACTCCATTTCATTGGTTACATTGTTGATCATCACTAGAGGGTTAAATCACAAAACACTATGAATTACCTATTGTAATTCATAAATAATATTTTGTTTTACATGAAGATATCAATACACAAGATCGAAACGCTGACAACAATGGTGCTGCCCATGCTCAAACTGTCTTTTGGCCACAAGAGGCCTCTATCATTCTCTACACAAATAAAGCATCTGTGTAACTTTACCACAGCTTACACAGCTCAGCTGAAGTATTTTGGTTAACCCAAAACCCAGGATCGAGGGGCTGAGTGAATGTGGGCTGGACTCTGGAGGGGGGCATTGTGTGAGATGCCGTAGAAGTACCTGCCTTGGGATCCAGGAACACTCCAACTCTGGAGGACTGAGGGCCTGATACTTCAGTTGTAACATTGTGTGTGAAACAATAATCATCCCTAGAGCACTCTAAACTCCAGGACTTGTCATTGTATCAAAATAAGGTGTCCCCTCCTTGTCTCTTAATGTCTTTATATGACACTGCTGTGTCAGTACCATCACTTAATTCAACCTCCCAGTAACGTCACCTGCCTGTATTCAGTGACTGGATACTGTCTGCTATTGCTGTTATTATTTTAGGATTGTGTCAGACTGTTTACTTCAGGGTAAAGACTCACATTGTAAGAACTATTCTCTGGTCTTGGGGCTCTGGAGGAGGCTGTAAAATATCCGTGTTCACTGCAGACACACATTCACACAGAGGGAATATTATCGTACCATATTCTAGGGCCCTGCATTTTGCACAATCATGTCACATGATCTGGATTCAAAATATGTAATTAAAGCTTTCAAACTGTCCCCATTTCTTTTTATGTCAGATGGTCCAGCATCATCCTCAGACAAATGCTTTTATTTTTGATGTAATTCTCATTTCTGGATAAGGCTTAAAATACACAATACATCTTGCTATGTCACATGATTTTGCAAAACACAGGGCCCTTCATATTACACATAGTGATGGCTGTGGGACCTTTTCATTGGTCTAAAGTAGACTAGCCAACCAACCAAACTTTGTCCCTGAAGTGAAATTTGGTTGGTCAGCAGGGGTTACATGATACAAATTGTCCATATAAAACTTGATCGTTAGAGTTTAAAGTAAATAGTTTTAGTATTTACAACCCACCTGGAGTGGTGATCTTGGTCCATTCTCCTTTAAGGAAGTATTCTAGTTTGTCTCAGCTCAGACAGACTTGCTCACATCTCCAAAGTATTGAAGAGGACGGACAACGATGGGTACGTCTGAAGATTCACTAGGACAGGAGAGAGACTGATAACTCTGGAGAGAGAGCGAAGCGGAGAGAGGGCCAGAGAGAGAAACAAACAGTTTTACATTCTTTTAAGTTCTTTTTCATATATTCAGGGGGATATTTGGCAGGGTCAATTAAGGGGCACTTCTAGGTCTAAGTCAGTGTTAAATGTAATATGTTATTGCAACATTTAACAAGGCAGTATAGTTACCTGAAGAACATGGATGTGATCCTCTGTGAGAGCTTCTCCAGTTCAGCACCTCTCCTCAGCTATCTCCTGCTCCAGGAGTCCTTCAGCTCACCTCAATTCATTCTTCTCCTGGGCTCTGATTAGCTCCTTCATCTCAGAGTGCCTTCTCTTGGTGGAGCAGATCAGCAAAGATCCTCTCACTGTCCTCCACTGCTGCCTTTGAAGAGCGCTGTTAGAAGACAGACAGAGTAACGGTCTTCTTCCTCCTCTAACAAGGAGTAGTAGGAAGGATCGGAGGACCAATGCACAGCATGGTACGTGTTAATGATTATTTTTAATAGACCACTGAACAAGAACAAAATAACCGAACCAGTTCTGTGTGGAACACACAGAAAATAAATCACCCACACCACACAGGTGGGAAAAGGCTACCTAAGTATGATTCTCAATCAGAGACAACTAACGACACCTGCCTCTGATTGAGAATCATACCAGGCCAAACACAAAAACACCACATAGAAAAAGGAACATGGACAACCCACCCAACTCACGCCCTGACCATACTAAAACAAAGACATAACAAAAGAACTAAGGTCAGAACATGACAGAGAGAGAGCATTTTCTTTGTAGAACATTTTAGAAATTAATACAGAAATTCAAAGCTGAAATGTTTTGAGTCAATAAGTATTCAACCCCTTTATAAAAAAAACAGTTTTAAGAAAAAAAATAGTTAAGAAAATGTTTACTAAATAAACTAAAACATATATACAGTGCCTTGCGAAAGTATTCGGCCCCCTTGAACTTTGCGACCTTTTGCCACATTTCAGGCTTCAAACATAAAGATATAAAACTGTATTTTTTTGTGAAGAATCAACAACAAGTGGGACACAATCATGAAGTGGAACGACATTTATTGGATATTTCAAACTTTTTTAACAAATCAAAAACTGAAAAATTGGGCGTGCAAAATTATTCAGCCCCCTTAAGTTAATACTTTGTAGCGCCACCTTTTGCTGCGAATACAGCTGTAAGTCGCTTGGGGTATGTCTCTATCAGTTTTGCACATCGAGAGACTGAAATTTTTTCCCATTCCTCCTTGCAAAACAGCTCGAGCTCAGTGAGGTTGGATGGAGAGCATTTGTGAACAGCAGTTTTCAGTTCTTTCCACATATTCTCGATTGGATTCAGGTCTGGACTTTGACTTGGCCATTCTAACACCTGGATATGTTTATTTTTGAACCATTCCATTGTAGATTTTGCTTTATGTTTTGGATCATTGTCTTGTTGGAAGACAAATCTCCGTCCCAGTCTCAGGTCTTTTGCAGACTCCATCAGGAGTTCTTCCAGAATGGTCCTGTATTTGGCTCCATCCATCTTCCCATCAATTTTAACCATCTTCCCTGTCCCTGCTGAAGAAAAGCAGGCCCAAACCATGATGCTGCCACCACCATGTTTGACAGTGGGGATGGTGTGTTCAGCTGTGTTGCTTTTACGCCAAACATAACGTCTTGCATTGTTGCCAAAATGTTCAATTTTGGTTTCATCTGACCAGAGCACCTTCTTCCACATGTTTGGTGTGTCTCCCAGGTGGCTTGTGGCAAACTTTAAACAACACTTTTTATGGATATCTTTAAGAAATGGCTTTCTTCTTGCCACTCTTCCATAAAGGCCAGATTTGTGCAATATACGACTGATTGTTGTCCTATGGACAGAGTCTCCCACCTCAGCTGTAGATCTCTGCAGTTCATCCAGAGTGATCATGGGCCTCTTGGCTGCATCTCTGATCAGTCTTCTCCTTGTATGAGCTGAAAGTTTAGAGGGACGGCCAGGTCTTGGTAGATTTGCAGTGGTCTGATACTCCTTCCATTTCAATATTATCGCTTGCACAGTGCTCCTTGGGATGTTTAAAGCTTGGGAAATCTTTTTGTATCCAAATCCGGCTTTAAACTTCTTCACAACAGTATCTCGGACCTGCCTGGTGTGTTCCTTGTTCTTCATGATGCTCTCTGCGCTTTTGACGGACCTCTGAGACTATCACAGTGCAGGTGCATTTATACGGAGACTTGATTACACACAGGTGGATTGTATTTATCCTCATTAGTCATTACTCATTAGTTTGTTAAGCTGTCTTATAGCTTGGGGGTAGAAGCTGTTACAGAGCCTGTTGGACCTAGACTTGGTGCTCTGGTATCGCTTGCCGTGAGGTAGCTGAGAGAACTGTCTATGACTTGGGTGACTGGAGTCTTTGCCTTCCTCTGACACCGCCAGGTCCTGGATGGCAGGAAGCTTGGCTCCAGTGATGTAGTGGGCTGTATGCACTACCTTCTGTAGCACGTTACAGTCGGATGTCGAGCAGTTGCCATATCAGGCGGTAATGCTCTCGATGGTGCAGCTGTAGAACTTTTGAGGATCTGGGGACCCATGCCAAATCTTTTCAGTCTCCTGAGGGGTAAAAGACGATGTTGTGCCCACTTCATGACTGTCTTAGTGTGTTTGGACCATGATGGTTTGTTGGTGATGTGGACACCAGGGAACTTGAAACTCGAAACCCGCTCCACTACAGCCCCATCGATGTGAATGGGGGCGTGTTTGGCCCTCCTTTTCCTGTAGTCCACGATCATCTCCTTTGTCTTGCTGACATTGAGGGATAGGTTGTTATCCTGGCACCACGCTACCAGGTTTCTGACCTCCTCCCTATAGGCTGTTTTATCTTTGTCAGTGATCAGGCCTACCACCGTTGTGTTGTCAGCAAACTTAATGATGGTGTTGGAGTCGTGCTTGGCCACGCAGTCGTGGGTGAACAAGGAGTACAGGAGGGGACTAAGCACGCACCCCTGAGGGGCCCCCGTGTTGAGGATCAGCGTGGCAGATGTGTTGATGCCTCCCCTTACCACCTGGGGCCGGCCTGTCAGGAAGTCCAGGATCCAGTTGCAGTTGTTTAGTCCCAGGGTCCTTAGCTAAGGTGGGCATTATGGTGTTGAACGCTGAGCTGTAGTCAATGAACAGCATTCTCACATTATTTTGTCCTGGTGGGAAAGGGCCATGTGGAGTGCGTCATCTGTTATTGCGCCATCTGTGGATCTGTTGGGGCGGCATGAGAATTGGAGTGGGTCTAGGTTTTCCGGGATGATGGTGTTGATGTGAGCCATGACCAGCCTTTCAAAGATACCGGCGTGAGTGCTACATGGCGATAGTCATTTAGGGAGGTTACCTTCGCTTTCTTGGTCTGCTTGAAACATGTAGGTATTACAGACTCGGTCAGGGAGAGGTTGAAAATGTCAGTGAAGACACTTACCAGACTTGGTCCACGCATACTCTGAGTACACGTCCTGATAATCTGTCTGGCGCCTTGGCCTTGTGAATGTTGACCTGTTTAAAGGTCAAGCTCACATTGGCTATGGAGAGCGTGATCACACAGTCGTCCGGAACAGCTGGTGCACTCATGCACACTTCAGTGTTGCTTGCTACAGAGCAAACATAAATGGCCTTTAGCCCATCTGGAAGGCTTGCGTCACCGGGCAGCTCACGGCTGGGTTTCCCTTTGTAGTCTGTAATAGTTTGCAAGCACTGCCACAACCGATGAGCATCAGAGCAGGTGTAGAAGGATTCAATCTTAGTCCTGTATTGATGCTTTGCCTGTTTGATGGTTCGTCGGAGGACATAGCGGATATCTTACAAGAGTCCGGATTAGTGTCCTACTCCTTGAAAGTTTCAACTCTAGCCTTTAGCTCGGTACGGATGTTTCATGTAATCCATGGCTTCTGTTTGGGATATGTACATACGGTCACTGTCGGGACTACGTTGTCGATGCACTTAATGATGGAACCGGTGACTGAGGTGTGTATACTCCTGAATGCCATTGGATGAATCCCGGAACATATTCCAGACTGTGCTATAAAAACAGTCCTGTAGCGTAGCATCCACAAATTTTGGTCAGAATTTCCAAATGGAGGGCGAGCTTTGTACGCGTCTCTGTGTGTGGAGTAAAGGTGATCTAGGATTTTATCCCCTCTGGTTGCACAGCTGACATGCTGGTAGGAATGAGGTAAAACTGATTTAAGTGTGCCTGCATTAAAGTCCCTGGCCACTAGGAGCACCACTCTGGATGAGCATTTTCTTGTTTGCTTATGGCCTTATTCAGCACGTTAAGTGTGGTCTTAGTGCCAGCTTCAGTTTGTAGTGGTAAATAGACGGTTATGAAAAATATAGATGAGAACTCTCTTGGTTGATAGTGTGGTCTACAGCTTATCATGAGGTACTCTACCTCGGGCGACCAATTCCGCGAGACTACCCCTCATCTTACTGGACATAGTTGTTCTGTCCTGCCGATACACGGAAAACCCAGCCAACTGTATATTATCCATGTTGTGGTTCAGCCCCGACTCTGTGAAACATAAAATATTACAGATATGTCCAGTTGGTAGGATGGTCTTAAACAGAACTCATCCAGTTTATTGCACGTTGACCAATAGAAATCATGGTAGAGGCGGGTTACCCACTCGCTGACAAATTCTCACAAGGCACCCTGATCTCCGCACCCCTGTATTTCCTTATTTTCTTCATGTGAATGACGGGGATTTAGGCCTTGTCTGGGAGCAGCATTATATCCTTCACGTCAGACTCATTAAAGAAAAAATCTTTGTCCAGTTCGAGGTGAGTAATCGCTGTTCTGATATCCAGAAGCTCTTTTCATTGGCAGCAACATTATGTTCAAAATAAGATACAAACAATGTGAAAAAACACACAGCCCCCCCCCCAGTGGCATTCTTTCGAATCTGTGTGTTTTTGCAATGAAACTGTCCCTGTTGGCAAATAATTAAATCTTAGACGTCATTAGGAATCTGAGCATGGTACTTTCAAAAGTTAGACCTACCTTTCAACCCCAGACAGAGTAGACTTACTGACACATAAAAATGTAAGCTTTAACTGCTGGCTACCCTTCTTCCATGGCTTAACCAAAAGTGTTTCCCTGGAAGCAGGCTGGACTCAGGGTTGTAATATCCATTGCAGTTTGTAATGCAGCCTAGTTTTATTTACACCATCCCAGCAGCTATCTTGAAAAATAACGTTAATCTGTGCTTCTCCGAGCATGCACTTTGTAGCCTATAGCTTATATGCTATGGATAATTTGATTGAGGCCACACTAAATAGTGCTTGATATTGTGCGCCCAGCAGAAAATCAGAGATGAGGGGCAGCATCGGGCACACATCGATATACAGCCTAATAAGCAACTCATTTTCTAAAACATTAAGCAATAGTAAAATTCATCATTTACAAATTACATGACCCTCCCCTGGACTAGATTTAAAAAAAACACTAAACCCTCCCCCTGACTGAAATTGAAAATGCATGAGCCTCCCCCATTTTCCTCCAGGTCTCCATTATGTAAATTTCAATCTATCGTAAATGTACATAAATCTAGTTGTAAGGCACATAATTTACACTAGTAGGGTTTTTCTGTGTCAATGCATTGCAATACCACTAGAGGGAGCTATTGCACTGTACATGAGTTTTTTTTCTGGTTCAGTGGAAGTCAATTAATTTATCCACCATCTTTGGATGAGCATAGAATATTCTAGCCTACATGATGGCCTGACAGGAAAAATGCAGGACCCTCCCTGGTGATCAAAATTAAAATAATTGTTGCTCCCTGTGACCCAAATAGAAAATATTACGACACCTCAATTTTCTTCGCACCCCCTTCCAATAAAAAACATCAGGTCCCTCAAGGGGTTGTAGGACAATTTGGAAACTGTCAAATGACTACATTACCCATAGATGGTCTCTTTGCAAATAAGGGCCATGAGATTTAGCCATATGATTTGACCTAGGCCTACTACATGAGTGTGTTTGGGTTGTGGGTAACATCCTGGTTCATGGGTAGTCCTAACAAATCATGAGAAATTTGGGACATAGTTTTTAAATGCCCTGGAGTTGAGAACGCCATAGCATCAGTTAGGATCCAGAGGCAAAATAGTTGAAGAGAATAACAGCACAGGGGGGTTATTGAGTTGAAGCTTATGTGGGGGTTTTCACTGATTGAAGGAGGGTCGCCACTAGTGTAATGTAACAAGATTGTGATGACAATATCTGATGTCATATCCTGTTCTCTATGTGTATACAGTAGGTGCAGTGGATGCAGATGGGCAGAATAACATATGGTTTCCAGCACTTGCCAGACAAAGTTTCACCCCAATTCATTTTTAACGGAAGCATGAGGAGCAATGCGCAGTGGATTGTGGGAAGATGAGCAGTGCGAACTAGCGGAGCTATAGAAAAAGTTCAGCTCTTCTCTACTTTATGCAAATTGCATGTGTCCACCACTGCCATTAACCAGTGGAGCAGATGTTTGCTTGAAAAGCTTCCATTCATGAAACATAGTTCCACCGGTCATTAGTTCCAGACAAGCACAACCAAAAGAGATGGAGGAAAGCCAATCATCGCTGTGTCTGGTTTTCCAATTCTATTTGATTTGCTTTGCTAGAATACAGAGACAAAATCATAAGGTCAATGGCATGAAAGAGGATTGCAGAGATTGTTGGTGTTTTATGGTAGGTGAAGAGTTTGTTTGTGCTGCCTGCTAACATCAAATAACCTACACCTCAAAACTGTGGTCAAAGCCATTAGTAAATGAAATGGTGAAATGTGCCCATCAAATAATAGAAATCATCAGTAACGTGCATTATAACATTGTAAATTATACACTAAGCATGGATTTCCCATGTAATATGCTACCAATTGGATTATGTTATCTTAACATTACGATTCCCACATATTATAACTCATGGCTCTTTCACTATACTTGTGTATGACTAATGATTATAGCTCACTTCCTGTAAATACATAGACCTGGACATTAACGGAGTGGCTGTGGATCCGACTTCTCTGGACCCCTCTTCCCTACGGTGAAAGGTTTCTACTTCATGCAGTCTCTGCTCTACTAGTTCAACTGCTCAGAGAACAGACTACTCAGGAGGGGGTGCTCGTCTAATTAAAGTTAGATCAAACTTAAATCAATGTCTGCAAGATCACATTATGATAGTATTCTACATAAAATAACCAAATATAATATTATGACTTACTGTCAGTAAAAAAAACGCCAAATTTCCCTCTCATGTGGCCAAAACTCATGTCGCCACTAGACAAAATATGTGCTTTGATTGAAACTAAACACAGGTGTGCTATACAGTTTAACAGCGTCTGCTGTAAAAATTTGCTCACTGTACAACACTGTAGGCTACTTTGAAACAATACAGTATGACTGACTAATTGCATATCCCCACAAAACTGATTGAGATCAAATGGTTGGTATGCAGATGCTTCATGGGAGTTTCACAGGTAAAACCTGAAGAATTATCATTAAAGATTGACAGTGAGAAATGTGAAGGGACGCTGAGGACAAGAAGGTTCACATAAAGTGAAGGTAAAGAAACACAGGCAGAACATGATCCGGATATTCAGCTCTGGCAAAAAGGGATCCAGGGGGCTGGACAGGGTGGATACCTACAGATCTACAGCTTCGGCCTAATACAAAATGGCATATTCAAAATATTATCTTTTGTGTGTGTTTTTAATCTAGGAATTTATGTCATTTGTTTCAGTTTCCCTAAAACCTATGGTGATAATGATAACCAAAGTGAATCACAAGTTTTAAAAAATAGAGTGGAACAGTAGAGCACTAATACTACCTCTGACATGGCACAACTGACCTACATTTCATCAAGTTTCTACAATGCCATATTTCTGTAATTCAGTGGTAGGTCTGTGAGCAGTACCACACGTGTGACATGACACCTGACAGGTGGAGTTAAGGATAATGGACACAATAATCCGCCACTATAAACTGTAGCCCCCTGACTACTGTAAAGGGAGAATCTAGGATTCAAACAACAACAAAATGGACTCCCCAACACGTTCTTTTGCAAACAGCAGAGGGATGGAGCTGGAGAAATGTAACCACTCAATTTCATAGACAGGGCTTTGAATGTATTACAAGGACTGACCATACATGAGATCAAAAGGATAGTTTAACCATGTTTTAAAAGTATAAAGTGTTTGTTTGCTATGTCATTTTTTTGGACAAACAATGGTGTAAACTAAGCTTCGTAGTTTCGTAGTTCTGTTCAGGGAACACAGCTGAACTCATGATACATTTACAAGTTATATTCTTCAAAATATAACTTGTAAATGTTTGGCTTTTCTCACCAGCACTGATTTTGCTGGCAGCTGCTTTATAGATTTCTTTATTTTATTTGCAATGACTGTAATATGTAGTTGTTCTATCTACTTTCATAGAATGTACTGGCTGGATAAGAGAGTCTGCTAAATTACCTAAATGCAAATGTAAAAATCAATGGCTATATACAATTCATTGAAAAGTAATAAAAGGATGTCCCAATCCCAGAATGCCCCTTTAAACACCATACTCTAATTTGTCCTCTGAAACACACTCCTCCCCAACTATGAAAACAATGAAATTCAGATGATAAGTTATGACCAAACGATGAGGATTCAGACATACAATAGGCCTGATAAACCACAATCTTCAAAAATATGTTGCTTCTGCATTCACTGGACCATGCAACCGTAATGGAGGCGTGAACCACAATCACATGCTGAGTAACCTTACCTGAGACCTGAGCGCAGTGGGCTAACACAGTCTTGTGTGGTGACAGAGACCCGGGTTTGAACCTAGTGAGTCACACAACCAATGACCATCTCCAGGGGCCAGCAGGGGTGATTTGTTGTGCGATTGTTTCTGATCAAATCTGGATAACAGAAATCTATTTATTTTCCTAAAGCGATTTTTCAAGAGGGGGGGGGTCAGTCAAACATATTTAACAGTTGATTTAGGGAGCTGGATAGTGTCATAAATAAGCAGGCATGAAGGAATAAGCATGCATTGGATTAGTTCAGGGCTGACCTGATTTGTGCATTGATTGCTAGGAGTGAGGAGCAGCTGAAAGGATGAGAGCCGACTGGGGAAGTTTGCAGGGGATTGGGACATGGAAAACATGGATGGAAACAGACTGGGGGATGACATTAGAAACCACAAAGAGGGAGATATTAAATACATCAAATCTAGATGGAAATGGTTGGTGACACGGGGACAGACAAATCCTTTGTGGTCCTTCAAACAGATGGGCAATCGTGGAAAAGGAAGGGGAAGGGGGGTGAGGTCAAATGGGCCAGGGGGGTTAACAACATCCTTATTTGGGGTTGGGGGGGGGGGGTCAAATGGGCCAGGGGGGTTAACAACATCCTTATTTGGGGTTTGGGGGGGGGGAGGTGGTGAGGAGGGGGTGCTAATAGCAGCTCTTCGTCATTTTTTTTTAACGAATGAATGAACAGGCAGATAAGCACTGAGCCGGGCTTTGTAAAGGGTCTCAAAGGAGAGAGAGGCTGAGGGGAGAGCTGGGCACAGACAATAGACTCAACAGAACACCATTATCATTGGTATGCTGTTAGAGAGTCTGATTTCAGGATTCAGTCTGTCAGAAAACCTGTGAACTACATAGGATTTTTTACTTTGTTCTGGCTGTTTTGGACACTGGTGTTTGTGGTGTGATTCCTGTATGGTTTGGTGAGTGCAGTCCAAACTCAGTACAGTGGAAGTAGAACTGGAAGTGCTTCTAGACCTGCTGGGAATCTGTTGTAAGAAGCAGCCTGTTCACCTGGACTCGGGGATGATGCTCAAGAAGGTCCGCTTCAAGGTAAGCTAATATTCTCTTATGTTGTTTTTTTAGTCAGGGCATGTGTAGGGCCCTGTGGTTGGGTTAATCATGTCACATGACCTGGATTTCATCATTTATTTAAAGCTTTTTTGTTAAACTGTCCCTTTTATTTTTATGTCAGATGGTACAGCATCATCCTCAAACAATTGCTTTCATTTTTGGTCTAATTCTCATTTCTGGAAAATGGTTAAAATAAAGGTTCAAATCCAGGCCATGTGACATGATTAACCAAAATACATGGCCCTATTATGATGCGTGATTCTAGCAATGGTATTGCTTTATTAGACAATTGCTGAATCTGTATTTTCTTTTTACATCAAGCTTAGGAACTTAATACCAATGACCTGAAAATAGATATGTGTTGTTTTATAACCTCTTTATAAGCACTGTAAAAACTTCCCAAAATATTTGTAGTGTTAAAGATCACACCGATTTAACCAGGGATAGAAAATGTTCATTTTATTTATAAATACTGTATTTGAAATTCAACATTTAACAGCTTTGTACTGTCCATGTCACCTCTGTGTCACGTTTGGCCAGCTTACACTGACTGCCCATTATACGGCTATACACCCGCTTGATGAATCCTATCTAATATGATGACATTCATCCCTTTTGCATTCCACAGAGTGGAGTCACAGAGGAGATAGAATGTTGTATTTACTCAGTAGATTAGAGTTGGTTATCCTCACTTATTCACAGCCGGTGGACATTGACCTTAGCGCTGCAGTTCAAATTAGGCCTGCTGTTGTGGCCCATGTGGTGACACCCAGGTGATAATTATGACACCGGGCTTCTCTTCCTGGGAAAGATAACACAACCACTTGGTTGGAGGTTGCCTGAGTTAGGGCTTGGGGTTGAGCGTCAACAACAGATGATCTAGTTAACTGTGAGTAGGGGTTTAATGGTGTGGTATAATAAGACTACTCTGAACATGTGGACTTTTTTTGACACCATGATATACAGTGCATTTGGAAAGTATTCAGACCCCTTGACTATTTCCACATTTTGTTACGTTACAGTCTTATTCTAAAATGGATACAATCATTTTTTCCCCTACACAAAATTCCCCATAATGACAAAGAGAAAACAGGTTCTTAGAAATGTTCATGTTTATTAAAAATAAAAAACAGATACCTTATTTACATAAGTATTCAGACCCTTTGCTATGAAACTCTAGATTGAGCTCAGGTGCATCCTGTTTCCATTGATCATCCTTGAGATGTTCCTACAAGTTTATTGGAGTCCACCTGTTTTAAATTAAATTGATTGAACATGATTTGGAAAGGCACACACTTGTCCAAATAAGGTCCCACAGTTGACAGTGCATGTCAGAGCAAAAACCAAGCTATGGGGTCGAATGAATTGTTCATAGAGCTCCGAGACAGGATTGTGTCGAGGCACAGATCACCATTCTCGCCTTTATGGTAGAGTGGCCCGACGGAAGCCACTACTCAGTAAAAGGCCCATGACAGCCCTCTTGAAGTTTGCCTAAAGGAACCTAAAGGACTCTGACCATGAGAAATCAGATTCTCTGGTCTGATGAAACCAAGATTGAACTCTTTGGCCTGAATGCCAAGCGTCACATCTGGAGGAAACCTGGTACCATCCCTACGGTGAAGCATGGTGGTGGCAGCATCATGCTGTGGGGATGTTTTTCAGTGGCAGGGACTGGTTGACTAGTCAGTATTGAGAGAAAGATGAAAGGAGAAAAGTACAGGGAGATCCTTGATGAAAACCTGCTCCAGAGCATTCAGGCCCTCAGACTGGTGGTGAAGGTTCACCTTCCAACAGGACAACGACCCTAAGCACACAGCCAAGACAATGCAGGAGTGGCTTCGGGACTTGTCTCTGAATGTCCTTGAGTGTTCCAGCCAGAGCCTGGACTTGAACCCGATTAAACATCTCTGGAGAGACCTGAAAATAGCTGTGCAGCGACGCTCCCCATCCAATCTGACAGAGCTTAATAGGATCTGCAGAGAAGAATGGGAAAAACTCCCCAAATACAGGTGTGCCAAACTTGTTGTGTCATACCCAAGAAGACTCAAGACTGTAATTGCTGCTGAAGGTGCTTCAACAAAGTACTGAGTAAAGTGTCTGAATACTTATGTAAATGTCACATTTCAGTTTTGTAATTTTTTATACATTTCCAAAAACTTCTAAAAACGTGTTTTTGCTTTGTCATTATGGGGTATTGTGTGTAGATTGATGAGGGAAAACATTTTTTAAATCCATTTTAGAATAAGGCTGTAATGTAACAAAATGTGGAAAAAGTCAAGGGGTCTGAATACTTTCAAACGGTATTGTGCTCTTTGTCCCTGAGAAGGAGCTTCCTATTTTTGGTCACTCTCACCTGTCACCCGTCCCTTCAAGACTGCCACTTTTCCTGTCCATGGGCCATGAGAGAGAGTGTGTGTGTGTGTGTGTGTGTGTGAGAGAGAGAGAGAGAAAGAGAGAGTGAGAGAGAGACAGTGCCAGAGATAGAGAGACAGAAGGAAAAGGAAATTGGATGCATTCTGTGAGAGTATGTGGAATTTCCTTCTCATGACGCTACAAACAGACGACATGACAACATGATATTCAGCTAGCGGGATATATGCTGCACCAGCAAGATAGAACAGCACGCTCGTGGGGCGGTCTGTGCATATTTGTAAACAACAGCTGGTGCACGAAATCTAAGGAAGTCTCTAGATTTTGCTCGCCTGAAGTAGAGTATATTGTGATAAATTGCAGGCCACACTACTTGCCTAGAGAGTTTTCAGCTATACCTTTCATGGCTGTTTATTTACCACCACAGACAGATGCTGGCACTAAAACCGCACTCAGTCAGCTGTATAAGGAAATAAGCAAACAGGAAACCACTCACCCAGAGGCGGTGCTCCTAGTGGCCGGAGACTTTAATGCAGGGAAACTTAAATCAGCTCTACCCAATCTCTATCAACATGTTAAATGTGCAACCAGAGGGAAATAAATTCTAGATCACCTGTACTCCACACACAGAGGTGCGGACAAAGCTCTCCCTCGCCCTCCATTTGGTAAATCCGACCACAACTCTATCCTCCTGATTCCTGCTTACAAGCAAAAATTAAAGCAGGAAGCACCAGTGACTTGGTCTATAAAAAAGTGGTCAGATGAAGCAGATGTTAAACTACAGGACTGTTTTGCTATCACAGACTGGAATATGTTCCGGGATTCTTCCGATGGCATTGAGGAGTACACCATATCAGTCACTGACTTTATCAATAAGTGCATCAAGGACGTCGTCCCCACAGTGACTGTACGTACATACCACAACCATTAGCCATGGATTACAGGCAACATTCGCACTGAGCTAAATGGTAGCGCTGCCACTTTCACAATGAGGGACTCTAACCCAGAAGCTCACAAGAAATCCTGCTATGCCCTGCGACAAATCATCAAACAGGCAAAGCGTCAATACAGGGATAAGATTGAATCATACTACAACGGCTCCGATGCTCGTCTTATGTAGCAGGGCTTGCAAACTATTACAGACTACAAAGGGAAGCACAGCTGCGAGCTGACCAGTGACACAAGCCTACCAGACGAGATAAATTCTTCTATGCTCGCTTCGAGGCAAGCAACACTGAGGCATGCATGAGAGCATCAGCTATTCCGGACGACTTTGTGATCTCGCTCTCCGTAGCCGACGTGAGTAAGACCTTTAAACAAGTCAACATACACAAGGCTGCGGGGCCAGACGGATTACCAGGACATGTACTCCGAGCATGTGCTGACCAACTGGCAGGTGTCTTCACTGACTTTTTCAACATGTCCCTGATTGAGCCTGTAATACCAACATGCTTCAAGCAGACCACCATAGTCCCTGTGCCCAAGAACACAAAGGCAACCTGCCTAAATGACTATCGCCCCGTAGCACTCACGTCCATAGCCATGAAGTGCTTTGAAAGGCTGGTAATGGCTCACATCAAACACCTGGACAAAAGGAACACCTATGTGAGAATACTATTCATTGACAACAGCTCAGCGTTAACACCATAGTACCTCCAAAGCTCATCACTAAGCTAAGGATCCTGGGACTAAACACCTCCCTCTGCAACTGGATCCTGGACTTCCTGACGAGCCGCCCCCAGGTTGTGAGGGTAGGTAGCAACACATCTGCCACGCTGATCCTCAACACTGGAGCTCCACAGGGGTGAGTGCTCAGTCCCCTCCTGTACTCCCTGTTCAACCACGACTGCATGGCCAGGCACGACTCCAACACCAAGTTTGCAGACAACACAAAAGTGGTAGGCCTGATCACAGACAACGACGAGACAGCCTATAGGGAGGAGGTCAGAGACCTGGCTGGGTGGTGCCAGAATAACAACCTATCCCTCAACGTAGCCAAGGCTAAGGAGATGATTTTGGACTACAGGAAAAAGAGGACTGAGCACACCCCCATTCTCATCGACGGGGCTGTAGTGGAGCAGGTTGAGGGCTTCAAGTTCCTCGGTGTCCACATCATCAACAAACTAGAATGGTCCAAACACACCAAGACAGTCATAAAGAGGGCACAACAAAGCCTATTCCCCCTCAGAAAACTAAAAAGATTTGGCATGGGTCCTGAGATCCTCAAAAGGTTCTACAGCTGCAACATCGAGAGCATCCTGCCTGACTGGTTGCATCACTGCCTGGTACGGCAATTGCTCGGCCTCTGACCGCAAGGCACTTCAGAGGGTAGTGCGTACGGCCCAGTACATCACTGGGGCTAAGCTGCCTGCCATCCAGAACCTCTACACCAGGTGGTGTCAGAGGAAGGTCATAAAAATTGTCAAAGACCCCAGCCACCCCAGTCATAGACCGCATGGCAAGCGGTACCGGAGTGCCAAGTCTAGGACAAAAAGGCTTCTCAATAGTTTTTACCCCCAAGCCATAAGACTCCTGAATAGGTAATCAAATGGCTACCTGGACTATTTGCATTGTGTGCCCCCCCCAACCAGCCCCCAACCAGCATTTCACTGTTTCACCTGTTGTATTCGGCGCACGTAACAAATAAACTTTGATTTGATTTGAAACAGTAGTGTTGCTGTTATTTGTGAGAGACCCACTCCCTCCCAAACAGACCATCAGCATGCTTTTGTTAGGGTCTATCCTAATCCTATCACTTACATGTTATTTTACGGAGGCCTAGCAATCCTATTTGTTTCCATTTCCTAAAGCAGCGCATGGTATACAAAGGTATATAGCAAGACTGCTGTTTGAATCTTAAAACAAAACCACTGTTTTCTTTCAAGTATTTGTTATTCCTCTGTCAAAAAACATGCTTGGATATTCAATAATTTCACAGAGACAAGTGGAATGAATTATGTATTGTACCACCATTATCCAAACGTATTTAAGTTTCTTGGCCTAGTTAATCATGTTAATGATGTTAATGTAGAAAATACTAACATAAAAGGATATGTGGCTACAGAAGAGTAACATTTTACACATTTAGCCTGCAGCTAGTAGAAATATTGAATAATCCACTTGTGCTTCTGGAGAAATGGTGACCCATTTCCTTGGAATCTCTGAATTCCCACTATATTGTAGTCTGAAATCACTCAATGAATTTCCAGCCCAGACTGCAGTACTGTTTCAGACCTGGAATAGGTTGTTTTGTTCACCGATTGAGACGTTGAAATCAGCTCAAAGGATCAAGTCAGTGCCTATCAATTCTTTTGATGTCTGTAATGAACATTTCCTTCAAATTAGGCCCTGGGCCCTTCATACATGCTCCCACAAAGCCAATAGGAATTGAGTGGGAGGGGGGTAGGAGAAATATGCTATTCATTAAAGATGAAAGGAAAGCCGAGGCAAGCTTTCTACTAACACAGCCTGTCGTGTCTTCATTTAGTTTAACAGTGTACTGTAGGGTTGCATACCAAATGGCACCCTAATCCCTACATAGTGCACTTGAATAGGGTGTAATTTATCATGCAGCCTATGTGTTTACAGTATGCAGATCAATAGTGGGCTGTAGATAAAGTGCATATTTAATAGTGGCTCCTGAGAACATTGTGTGTATTTATAGGGTATTTATAGTCCACTGGACATGGTTGTGAGTGAGTGAAGCTCTGAAGAACCTTGGGGGGGGGGCTCCCGAGTGGCGCAGCGGTCTAAGGTTCTGCATCTCAGTGCTAGAGGCGTCACTACAGACCCTGGTTCAATTCCAGGCTGTATCACAACCGGCCGTGATTGGGAGTCCCATAGGGCGGCGGACAATTGGCTCAACGTTGTCCGGCTTAGGGCTTGGCCGGGGTAGGCCATCATTGTGAATAACAATTTGTTCATAACTGACTTGCCTAGTTCAATAAAGGTTAAATAAAACATGTAAAACCTTGAATGTGATCAATAGAATAGTTGTGGATGTAGAGAGGCACTCTGTTGAAACCACCTGGATGAGTAGAGAAACAACCATTCATTGAGGTTAAAGAGATAATAAGGTACACTATATGTTCTCATCTAATGTCTGTGTAATGGACATGGGCAGAGTACCATTTATTATGAATCTTTTTGATACAAGTAATGTATACCATACCTACAATACATTCACAGATGATCATTCTCCCTAGCTTAAAATAATTCCTCATCATTTGCACACACGCACACGCACACACACACACGGTTTGGGGTGGAATTTGGCTCTCTGCTAGTCTCTCTCTGTGGGGAGGTTAATTACATTTAAATAGACGGTTTAGGCTTAGGGAAGCACAGACCACGCAAGGTTGATGAAAGAGTGCCGCTGCTCTCCAATCCACAGCTAGCTTTTTAGGCAAATAGTTCTTTCCATCCTAAATGACTTCTACATGTTATACGGGCTTTCCAAATATCTGACCCACTTCTGCCTACCTGCTAATCCTTTTCCATCTTTCATTGAATTTCACTTTGATATATTTATACAGTATTTTTAAATCAGGAAAATAATGTGCTTTTTCAGAGGCTATATGAGCTATATCTGTGGCTCTGTTGTTGGCGTGTTTGTATTCTGTCTGTGTTAGAGCCAGGCTGACAAGCAGCAGCATCTCTGGTTAGGTCAGCCATGACAGCTTGAACCAATTATGACAGCTGAGTCTGAGGCTCTGAGCATCTACAAACAGCAGATGTCTGCAGTTTACATTCACTTTGAAAATAATAGACATTGCCATTATGTGATTAGTAACTGCCCCAGCTAGTTGTTGTATTATATGCTGATTTCACCACTTACTATGTTTCAGTCATGTTTGACTCAGTCAACCAAATGAGCTGCAAAAAATATAGAGTTTACAATATAAGAGTTTAAGGAAGAAATAGACTTGTTTATTTTATGTTGAAGAAGCAAAGCATCTTCAACATAAAACGCAGTAGGTCAAAATAACTAATTGAATAACTGTTTCGGTGTAGAGACAGAGATACTGAGCCGTTCAGGACATACAGTGCCTTGCGAAAGTATTCGGCCCCCTTGAACTTTGCGACCTTTTGCCACATTTCAGGCTTCAAACATAAAGATATAAAACTGTATTTTTTTGTGAAGAATCAACAACAAGTGGGACACAATCATGAAGTGGAACGACATTTATTGGATATTTCAAACTTTTTTAACAAATCAAAAACTGAAAAATTGGGCGTGCAAAATTATTCAGCCCCTTTACTTTCAGTGCAGCAAACTCTCTCCAGAAGTTCAGTGAGGATCTCTGAATGATCCAATGTTGACCTAAATGACTAATGAGGATAAATACAATCCACCTGTGTGTAATCAAGTCTCCGTATAAATGCACCTGCACTGTGATAGTCTCAGAGGTCCGTTAAAAGCGCAGAGAGCATCATGAAGAACAAGGAACACACCAGGCAGGTCCGAGATACTGTTGTGAAGAAGTTTAAAGCCGGATTTGGATACAAAAAGATTTCCCAAGCTTTAAACATCCCAAGGAGCACTGTGCAAGCGATAATATTGAAATGGAAGGAGTATCAGACCACTGCAAATCTACCAATACCTGGCCGTCCCTCTAAACTTTCAGCTCATACAAGGAGAAGACTGATCAGAGATGCAGCCAAGAGGCCCATGATCACTCTGGATGAACTGCAGAGATCTACAGCTGAGGTGGGAGACTCTGTCCATAGGACAACAATCAGTCGTATATTGCACAAATCTGGCCTTTATGGAAGAGTGGCAAGAAGAAAGCCATTTCTTAAAGATATCCATAAAAAGTGTTGTTTAAAGTTTGCCACAAGCCACCTGGGAGACACACCAAACATGTGGAAGAAGGTGCTCTGGTCAGATGAAACCAAAATTGAACTTTTTGGCAACAATGCAAGACGTTATGTTTGGCGTAAAAGCAACACAGCTCATCACCTTGAACACACCATCCCCGTTTGGGCCTGCTTTTCTTCAGCAGGGACAGGGAAGATGGTTAAAATTGATGGGAAGATGGATGGAGCCAAATACAGGACCATTCGAAATGTGGCAAAAGGTCGCAAAGTTCAAGGGGGCCAAATACTTTCGCAAGGCACTGTATCTAAGTACACAAAGAACACAATTATATCTAGCTCTCATGTTATGATTATTTGGGAAAAGGTGGAGGTCCACTCCACGCTATGCAGTCACTGCCCTGTTATATGAGCTGCTGCCCCTCTACACTCTTGGAAAAAAGGTGCTATCCAGAACTTAAAAGGGTTATTTGCCTGTCCCCATAGGAGAACCTTTTGAATAACCCTTTTTGGTTCCAGGTTCTATCTGGAAGCAAAAATAGTTATCCTATGTGGACAGCCAAAGAACTCTTTTGGAATCCTTTTTTCTAAGAGAGTAGGGAGTAAATTGCTCTCGTCCAATGAAAAGTCCCAGCACCTTACAGTCATTTTAATCTCCTCCAAAATATGCTAGTGACTCAAGGTGAAGTTGTTTCTATAGGCGTTGTGAGAACAAGTCAGGATTTCTTTAGACAGAAGAATGAC
Organism: Oncorhynchus clarkii lewisi; assembly: GCF_045791955.1. Classification (NCBI taxonomy): domain Eukaryota; kingdom Metazoa; phylum Chordata; class Actinopteri; order Salmoniformes; family Salmonidae; genus Oncorhynchus; species Oncorhynchus clarkii. The sequence continues at coordinate 14,629,212 of NC_092173.1, read as the reverse complement.
TGCCTTGTGTCCTGCTAGGAGTGGTTGACAGCACACACAGAGAGAGAGAGAGAGAGAGAGAGAGAGAGAGAGAGAGAGAGAGAGAGAGAGAGAGAGAGAGAGAGAGAGAGAGAGAGAGAGAGAGAGAGAGAGAGAGAGAGAGAGAGAGAGAGAGAGAGAGAGAGAGAGAGAGCAGAGCAGAGTACAGGACACATTGCTTTCTCCCTCTTTTTGTCATGACAGTGTGATGTGAGAGAGTGTGTTCGGGACAGGGGAGAGACGAAGAAAAACAAACTCCTGCTGCACCTCTCCCTCTATTTGGATTCCATCCAGGATATTTTTTGTTTGGGTTTTGCTGTACATGAAGAAGACTGACAGTGGTGCACTCTACGTGACAAGCTGTGTGTTTGCTAAGTCCTGCTGTTTTTCTTTTGTTGTTACTGGAAACTTGCCCTTAGGTAAAGTAAACTTCCATCATGCTTTGTTAGAAGGATTTACTTTTTCAGACTGACAATCAGCTGGGAGAGAAGTGGTGTATAAAAGACTCCAGGTGAGACACATTACTCACTTTGTGTTGGCTGCATGTGTAGATCTGTCAGTAGTCTAAAGGTTCATTGATGAGTTTGTCTATTTGCATGTTATTCAATATAGTTTATTCTGTATTTTCTGTTGCTGGTTTAAAAGGAGGGAGAATCATGAATGAATTAACTAATGAGTGGATCATGCGCTTGTTATTCTTGTGATACTTTATTATTGAATTATAAGGGGTTTAAACAAACTGAGCTAAATATATAACACAATTTTATAATTGGTTGAGATTGTGGAGGAATTGTATAGTCACTCTTGGTTGGATATCATTGGTTGGATAGCATCTGGTTGTTTGTGTTAATGCCAACCTACATGAGTGGGTCCTGTGACTGGCCATGGCTTATCAGAGCCTCAGACAGACACAACACAAGCCTAGGTTGTCCTCCCCTGAGTCTGCACACTCGAAGCTGAGATATACAGGGCAGATTAACTAGGTATTGTTTGGCTAGTTGGCTACGATGGAGACCAACAGACAATGATCATGTCTGTGTACCTCTGCCTCTTCTAACTGTTCTCTCATAGTCTCTTTGCAGATTCTCTTATAAGGGTGGGGAGAGGGACAAAAGGATAGAGAGAGAAAGACAGAGAGAGGGAGACATGGGGGAGACAGAGGAAGAGAGAGAGAGGGCACAGACCCGTTACAAAGGCAACAGTCATTGCCATGTTTAGTCCCTTCTTCTTCCCACCCCTCAAACAGTGGATGCTATTGAGATAAATAGAGGGAGTGGTTTTACAGTGGGTCAGACACGTCTTGGGGGCCTAGCAGACAGGGAAATGCTCTCTAGACATTGACTTAAACTGCAATAATAACTCCTTTGTTATGGAAGGTTGTTTTGTTATGTTCACACAGCAATCAGGGCCATGTCGTCAAATGTGACTGTGTTGTTCCACCAGTCCGACTTCTAATGTGTGTACTTTGACTGACCTGTTCCTAATTTCATTATTTTATTTAACCTTTATTTAAAATAGGCATGTCAGTTAAGAACAAATTCTTATTTACAATGACGGCCTACACCGGCCAAACCAGGAAGACGTTGGGCCAATTGTGCACCGCCCTATGGGACTTCCAATCACGGCCGGTTGTGATACAGCCTGGATACGAACTAGGGTGTCTGTAGTGACGCCTTTAGCACTGAGATTTAATGTCTTAGACCGCTGCGCCACTCGGTAGCCCCATTGCTTATTGCTGTTGGCTACCCTGAATGTGAGAGCCTTTTTGATACATTATAACTGTCTTAATAAGATGCATGATCCCTTTACCCCGTTAGAGAAATGTACTGTACTGACAGAACAGAAATAAGTGGTCTACTCTGGTGTGCTCAAGCGGTTACGGATGCTTCCTTCAGTGCACATGTATGCTGGTGTTGGTGTGAGGTCAAATCTGGCCAATGCCCTTCTAACCCAGTAACACACTTTCTCCTTACTTCCCTGTCCTTCTTCACGGTCAGATCAAATAGGTTATTTTTGATGGATATACAGTGCCTTGCGAAAGTATTCGGCCCCCTTGAACTTTGCGACCTTTTGCCACATTTCAGGCTTCAAACATAAAGATATAAAACTGTATTTTTTTTGTGAAGAATCAACAACAAGTGGGACACAATCATGAAGTGGAACGACATTTATTGGATATTTCAAACTTTTTTAACAAATCAAAAACTGAAAAATTGGGCGTGCAAAATTATTCAGCCCCTTTACTTTCAGTGCAGCAAACTCTCTCCAGAAGTTCAGTGAGGATCTCTGAATGATCCAATGTTGACCTAAATGACTAATGATGATAAATGCAATCCACCTGTGTGTAATCAAGTCTCCGTATAAATGCACCTGCACTGTGATAGTCTCAGAGGTCCGTTAAAAGCGCAGAGAGCATCATGAAGAACAAGGAACACACCAGGCAGGTCCGAGATACTGTTGTGAAGAAGTTTAAAGCCGGATTTGGATACAAAAAGATTTCCCAAGCTTTAAACATCCCAAGGAGCACTGTGCAAGCGATAATATTGAAATGGAAGGAGTATCAGACCACTGCAAATCTACCAAGACCTGGCCGTCCCTCTAAACTTTCAGCTCATACAAGGAGAAGACTGATCAGAGATGCAGCCAAGAGGCCCATGATCACTCTGGATGAACTGCAGAGATCTACAGCTGAGGTGGGAGACTCTGTCCATAGGACAACAATCAGTCGTATATTGCACAAATCTGGCCTTTATGGAAGAGTGGCAAGAAGAAAGCCATTTCTTAAAGATATCCATAAAAAGTGTTGTTTAAAGTTTGCCACAAGCCACCTGGGAGACACACCAAACATGTGGAAGAAGGTGCTCTGGTCAGATGAAACCAAAATTGAACTTTTTGGCAACAATGCAAAACGTTATGTTTGGCGTAAAAGCAACACAGCTGAACACACCATCCCCACTGTCAAACATGGTGGTGGCAGCATCATGGTTTGGGCCTGCTTTTCTTCAGCAGGGACAGGGAAGATGGTTAACATTGATGGGAAGATGGATGGAGCCAAATACAGGACCATTCTGGAAGAAACTGATGGAGTCTGCAAAAGACCTGAGACTGGGATGGAGATTTGTCTTCCAACAAGACAATGATCCAAAACATAAAGCAAAATCTACAATGGAATGGTTCAAAAACAAACATATCCAGGTGTTAGAATGGCCAAGTCAAAGTCCAGACCTGAATCCAATCGAGAATCTGTGGAAAGAACTGAAAACTGCTGTTCACAAATGCTCTCCATCCAACCTCACTGAGCTCGAGCTGTTTTGCAAGGAGGAATGGGAAAACATTTCAGTCTCTCGATGTGCAAAACTGATAGAGACATACCCCAAGCGACTTACAGCTGTAATCGCAGCAAAAGGTGGCTCTACAAAGTATTAACTTAAGGGGACTGAATAATTTTGCACGCCCAATTTTTCAGTTTTTGATTTGTTAAAAAAGTTTGAAATATCCAATAAATGTCGTTCCACTTCACGATTGTGTCCCACTTGTTGTTGATTCTTCACAAAAAAATACAGTTTTATATCTTTATGTTTGAAGCCTGAAATGTGGCAAAAGGTCGCAAAGTTCAAGGGGGCCGAATACTTTCGCAAGGCACTGTATATTTATATATTGTATACAATAGAGACTACCTGTCATATAGCATATTTATCTTTCTTTCATCTAATGAGTAGTTTCCCAAGCTGTGAGGATGCCTGTCTGTGAGAGAGTGTTATTGTTATAAACGGCTGTGTGAGGCTGGGACTTCAGGCCTTTCTAACAGCTGCAATATCTGGGCTTCACACACTACCAGGCGGTGCCTGTCTTTGTAGATGCTGCAGACTGGGTGACCTCTACTAAAAGCTCTTTCCTCATGTGATTTCCTTTCTTCACTCTTCTTCTTCTTTTATGTCTCGCCTCGAGGCAAGCGCTTCATCCAAAACAAAGAGATAATCAGTTTCTGCCCGAATCGTCCTTTGCAATCTTTTTTTCTATTTCATAGTCGGTTATTGCCTGTTTGCAAGGCCTTGGAAAGTGAGCTCAGCATCAGTCTTCACATTGTTCTCTTCAAATTGGTGTTTCCAATGGCTCAGTGAGGTAGAGCATGGTGCTAGCAACACCAGGGTTATGGGTTCCATTGCTGCTTGGTCCAGATATACACACTGTTGCTTAGATGAAAGCGCCTGCTAACTGACCATATTAGCATTCACAGATTTGTTTGGCGGTAGTTAGTTTACAATGAATGAAACCCAAAATTAGCTGATCATCATCATTACTGCTCCTATATATATATGAGAACACGCCAGACTGATGGTTGGGGTGTTTTCCAAATGTGTTGTCATGGTAACACATGGTTGGCAGTCCAAATGAGATGATGTCATCACGTGAGGCACTGGTGACATTTACAGCAGTTGAATAGTGCACCTGTTGTCATTTTCTCCAAGGAAACCGCTCTCTCTCTGGCTACTTGTCTGGAAAATGTCTCATTATAGGCCACATCAATTGAATACACATGAACACAGGATGCTTGTCCAAAACAAGAACTACATTACTATGAAATATTGCAGGCTTTCGATTCATATTCACCAGGTTGGAATCTGTGATTCTGAATATCTGAATATGAGCAATTAGAAATAGACTTGTTTTGGGAAGGAGATTCCTGAATGTAGCAGAGGGGGAGTAGAGGATTGCTGTCCATCCATCCATCCATCCATCCATCCAGAGGATCGGTTTCCATTAATTAAAGGGATATATCCCACACTGTCGTTTCCTCCCCACCCCAACCCTGCTTCCACCTCTTCCCTGTTACTCCGTCTTCCCATAGTGCTGTCCTTAGCAACAACAACAAGCAATACCTTTTCCTCTACACACCGGACTGGGTTTGAGTTGGACATTTCTATGGATTTCTGAACTCATTTGTGAAGACCTCTCTCTTGTAACTGACTGACATTTACCACTTGAGGAAGAGGAGGACCAATCTAGAGTCAAAAGGAGAAAGGGGAGGACGAGTCTGTGACACTCTCGACAAGCAACATACTGTGTGAAAGGGTTGCCTTTTAACTCCAAAAACGAGGGAGGGTGGCTGCTGTTTTGTTGCACTGACACACAGGGCCTTGTGTACTTGTTACTCCGCTTATTCTGGCAAAACCACGTTCAAATTCCTGGCTCGCTGCTCCTCTTTGTCTGTTTTTCTCTAAGAAGGGGGACTGCAAGATTAATGAATAGACCAAGGAGTCTATCAAAGGACTGTTGGCGAGGCACAGCCTGGCACCAAAGAAGGTGGCACCAGTTGACACTCCAGCCAAACATCACCTGGCTGGTATAGAGTTACAGACTTTTAGATTTGCTTGGAGAAAGAGAAGTATTGCATTTGCCTGCTGTCGTTTCCATTTGGAGAATTCTCAGTTGGAGAAGAAGGAACTCTGTGTATACCATAGGAGCAAGTCCTGGGATAGTCTGTTTTGAGGATCCAGTAAGCCATGGCACCAGCGTTTCTGCCCACTGACCTGAGCGATGGAGCATTATCTCTGTTCAGCTAACATTGGGGTCAACATATTTCTGCCGTCAAATCCCCAAACTAAAATCCAGGTTGTACCGAAGGTAAGTAGGAGTATAGAGATTAAATTGTGGCGATGGATAAATGAATAAGGAAAACATTTGATACTTTAGTGAGCCTCATAGTTGGCATGTTGTGAAACATGTTGTGAAACATGTTGTGAAACATGCTCAGAAGGGCATGTATTGGCTGAGCTTAGATTAACGTAGGGTAACTGATTGTCATTTAATGTCTCATTGTATAACAAAAACAGTTGGACTGTGGAAATGGAAAGTAGAAATGGTGAATTTGGAGACCAGATGTGTATACTAATCAACATGGTTCCCCCTCACTCTCTCTCGCTCATTCTCTCTTTACATCATGTGGTTACGATATCAGTTGCTATTTCCCAAAGGTTATCGGTCAGCTCTGTTCTCACACACATTGTCCAATAATTCCCTGGGGGTTTCCCTGGCCATGTGCTGTCTGTATCAGCATGTGTGGTGGGGCAACTGTATGGGGTGGCTGAGCCCTGTAACCCAGTGGAGTGGAGGAGGGTCCAGTCACCTAGTCCATTCCCTCTCTCCTCTGGGGGATTATGGACATTGAAAAGAGCTCTTTGTGCCGACCAGCACTGGAATTTCCGTAGAGCTCCGTGTCTTTGGGAAACAAACAGCCAAAGTCAACGGAACTTTTGAGCAATAACCTGCTTTTGGAATACCAGGGAATACCACTCTAACTCTCAAAGTCCCTCTGCCCTATCCCCTAATGGTAGTAGGGAAATATCGGAGCCTGAGAAAGAATGACTCACTCCCTAACGGTTGCACTTGCATTTAAGCCAGGGGTTTAGTTTTAGTCAAGCTTGCCATGCTGGTCATGCATTTATTAGATAGCAGTAGATTGCGGACAACAAGTGTTTTTGCATGTGAAGGATATATTTTGTATGGAAATGTTAATCCGATAATTATAGTGTCCCTCTTCTATCCACTGAGCTGCTCACTGTAGTTTCAGTATTTGTTGGTGTGAGTTGTTGTTCAAACTACAAAGGGAAGCACATCCACGAGCTGCCCAGTGACATGAGCCTACCAGCGAGCTAAATTACTTCTATGCTCACTTCGAGGCAAGCAACACTGAAGCATACATAAGAGCATCAGCTGTTCCAGATTACTGTGTGATCACGCTTTCTGTAGCTGATGTGAGTAAGACCTTTAAACAGGTCAACATTCACAAGCCCGCAGGGCCAGATGGATTACCAGGATGTATTCTCCAAGAATGCGCTGACCTACTGGCAAGTGTTTTCACTGGCATTTTCAACCTATCCCTGACTGAGTCTGTAATGCCAACATGTTTCAAGCGGACCACCATAGTCCCTGTGCCCAAGAACACTAAGGAACCTGCTTAAATGACTACATACCCGTACCACTCACGTCTGTAGCCATGAAGTGGTTTGAAAGGCTGGCCATAGCTCACATCAAATACCATTATACCAGAAACCCTAGACCCACTCCAATTTGCATACCGCCCCAACATATCCCAGATGATGCAATCTCTATTGCACTCCACACTGCCCTTTCCCACCTGGACAAAATTAACACCAATGTGAGAATGCTATTCATTGACTATAGCTCAACGTTCAACACCAAAGTGCCCTCAAAGCTCATCACTAAGCTAAGGACCCTGGAACTAAACACCTCCCTCTGTAACTGAATCCTGTACTTCCTGACAGACCGCCCCCAGGTGGTATGGATAGGTAACAACACATCCGCCAAGCTGATCCTCAACACGGGGGTCCCTCAGGGATGCGTGCGCAGTCCCCTCCTGTACTCCCTGTAGACTCATGACTGCATGGCCAGGCATGACTCCAACACCATCGTTAAGTTTACCAATGACACAACAGTGGTAGGCCTGATCACCGACAATGATGAGACAGCCTATAGGGAGGAGATCAGAGACCTGGTCGTGTGGTGCCAGGATAACAACCTCTCCCTCAACGTGATCAAGACAAAGGAGATGATTGTGGACTATAGAAAAAGGAGGACCAAGCACTCCCCTATTCTCATCAACGGGGCTGTAGTGAAGCAGGTTTAGAGCTTCAAGTTCCTTGGTGTCCACATCAACAACAAACTATCATGGTCCAAACACACCAAGACAGTTGTGAAGAGGGCACGACAAAGCCTATTCCTCCTCAGGAAAATATTTGGCATGGGTCCTCAGATCCTCAAAAAGTTCTACAGTTGCATCATCGAGAGCGTGACGGGTTGCATCACTGCCTGGTATGGCAACTGCTCGGCCTCCGACCGCAAGGCACAGAGGTATAGGACCTCTATAGCAGGCGGTGTCATAGGAAGGCCCTAAAAACTGTTAAAGATTCCAGCCACCTTAGTCTTAGACTGTTCTCTCTGCTACCACACGGCAAGCGGTACCGGAGCGCCAAGTCTATGTCCAAAAGGCTTCTTAACAGCTTCTACCACCAAGCCATAAGACTCCTGAACAGCTAATCAAATGGCTACCCATAGTATTTGCATTGCCCCCCCACACCCCCTCTTTTACGCTGCCGCTACTCTGTTGTTTAACTGTACCGGTACCCCCTGTATATAGCCTCCACATTGACTCTGTACCGGTACCCCCTGTATATAGCCTCCACATTGACTCGGTACCGGTACTCCCTGTATATAGCCTCCACATTGACTCGGTACCGGTACTCCCTGTATATAGCCTCCACATCGACTCTGTACCGGTACCCTTTGTATATAGCCTCCACATCGACTCTGTACCGGTACCCCCTGTATATAGCCTCCACATTGACTCTGTACCGGTACCCCCTGTATATAGCCTCCACATTGACTCTGTACCGGTACCCCCTGTATGTAGCCTCCACATTGACTCTGTACCGGTACCCCCTGTATGTAGCCTCCACATTGACTCTGTACCGGTACCCCCTGTATATAGCCTCCACATTGACTCTGTACCGGTACCCCCTGTATATAGCCTCCACATTGACTCTGTACCGGTACCCCCTGTATGTAGCCTCCACATTGACTCTGTACCGGTACCCCCTGTATGTAGCCTCCACATTGACTCTGTACCGGTACCCCCTGTATATAGCCTCCACATTGACTCTGTACCGGTACCCCCTGTATATAGCCTCCACATTGACTCTATACCGGTACCCCCTGTATATAGCCTCCACATTGACTCTGTACCGGTACCCCCTGTATATAGCCTCCACATTGACTCTGTACCGGTACCCCCTGTATATAGCCTCCACATTGACTCTGTACCGGTACCCCCTGTATATAGCCTCCACATTGACTCTGTACCGGTACCCCCTGAATATAGCCTCCACATTGACTCTGTACTGGTACCCCCTGTATATAGCCTCCACATTGACTCTGTACCGGTACCCCCTGTATATAGCCTCCACATTGACTCTGTACCGGTACCCCCTGTATATAGCCTCCACATTGACTCTGTACCGGTACCCCCTGTATATAGCCTCCACATTGACTCTGTCCCGGTACCCCCTGTATATAGCCTCCACATTGACTCTATTCCGGTACCCCCTGTATATAGCCTCCACATTGACTCTGTACCAGTACCGCCTGTATATAGCCTCCACATTGACTCTGTACCGGTACCCCCTGTATATAGCCTCCACATTGACTCTGTACCGGTACCCCCTGTATATAGCCTCCACATTGACTCTATACCGGTACCCCCTGTATATAGCCTCCACATTGACTCTGTACCGGTACCCCCTGTATATAGCCTCCACATTGACTCTGTACCGGTACCCCCTGTATATAGCCTCCACATTGACTCTGTACCGGTACCCCCTGAATGTAGCCTCCACATTGACTCTGTACCGGTACCCCCTGTATATAGCCTCCACATTGACTCTGTACCGGTACCCCCTGTATATAGCCTCCACATTGACTCTGTACCGGTACCCCCTGTATATAGCCTCCACATTGACTCTGTACCGGTACCCCCTGTATATAGCCTCCACATTGACTCTGTACCGGTACCCCCTGTATATAGCCTCCACATTGACTCTGTACCGGTACCCCCTGTATATAGCCTCCACATTGACTCTGTACAGGTACCCCCTGTATATGGCCTCGCTATTGTTATTTTACTGCTGTTCTTTAATTATTTGTATTTTACATTTTTTACACTTATTTTTCTTAAAACTGCATTGTTGGTTAAGGGCTTTTAAGTAAGCATTTCACTGTTGTCTTTGGCGCATGTGGCAAATTCAATTTGATTTGATTTTGATCTGGTAATGATCACAATTGACTGAATAACGGCCACAAATAAGTTATAAAGCATTATGACACATGTATGCGTTAACTAATTAAAGTGTCGTACCTTTCACAAAGGGTATGATGATCTTGTGAGTCTGTGTTCTGTAGCTCTGCTGTTCCCCACGGTGGAGCAGGTGGTGTGTTTAGCCTGCAGCAGAGAGTGGCTGTGGTCCAAAACGGATAGCTCTGGGCCAGGGCACTGAGCCTGTGTGTTTAGAGCACACCATCAGCTGAGGAAAGAATGCCAAAAACTCTTCCAGGCAATGCAGAGTATGTCAATATTGATATCATTGCTTTATTTTCATTTTGACCCGTGTTTTTTTAGCTGCTTATGGAACATGTGGTCGGTTGGTTCAACACTCCTATTATTCCTACAGAACGATTCATTGTAAATCAGAAATAGTTGCACTTTAGAAAATGTAACTCGGCATCAGAAGCGCAAGTGACCATTTAGTTGAAACATCATTGTGCATATCAAATCTCCAATTTAATGTTTAAAACATCTGCATCTGTTGTTAGCTAATGTTAAATGTCCTGTTTGCATTTTTGTCTGTTGCACCCTGATCTCTTGGACGGGTTTCCTGAACTACACACAGAGATCCTTGTATCCCTTATATCCCCCTGTACCTTATAAGAAAGTGACAGAGGACCTATCGGACCTGGAGGCCACTATCGGACCTGGGGGCCACTATCGGACCTGGGGGTCACTATCAGACCTGGAGGACACTATCGGACCTGGGGGCCACTATCGGACCTGGCCTTGGCCTCAGCCCTACAGGAAAAGCTGCCTCTGTCGGCCATACAGGATGTCCACATATAGTGGCACAGGACCGTTGAGTCTTCTGGCTGTCCTCCTTTGTTTGTCATCATCTTCCTCTTGCTTTCACTCTGTCTTTCCTTGATCCTTCCGTGAAGAGATACAATCTCTTATATGGTTCACAGTTCACACAACAAGTCCATCTACTGACTTTCTCAAGGTCTATTTTCTTAAATTATTGCCTGATTTTACAATAAGGTTTTTCATAGGTGCTTTCATAAGATTTTGCTTGTTAAATGGAGAATTTTATGAGAAAGTACCATCATACTGGCCAGTTTTATCTATACATGGCGACCATAACTTGAGTTAAATACTGTGCATTGCTCACTAAACATATAGCCATAAACAACACTTTTAGCCATGTGCAAAAGTGGAAACCATTTATTCTGTCTGGGAGGCCACATCCATTGGCTGTATCCCGTTTACCAATGCTATTCATGAATCCATTCTTAGATTTCTGTTATGCTTTGAAAGCTTTGGATGGCGTTACAACGAATCGTGAAACACTAAATAAATCCAAACTTGTGAGGCCAGTTATCCAGTTAAGAAGATTGTCTATACTGAGATTCTCTTTTTTACTATGTTAGACTGACCAACCCCAACCACTGACCCTGATTGGCATTTTACACTGCCTATTCCAGATTCCCTTTGTTCTCTGTGGCCTATAATAAACAGTCATATATCTCGCTGGTGCTAAAGAGAAGGAGAGTAGGGAGGGAAGCCTTTGAGGCTGTTCACTGTTTAGCACCCTGTACGGTGTACATATTAGGACATACACCCCTCCTGCCTGTCCCAGGTGTCCTAATGATCGTAATGATGCAATCAGCCCATGTTAAACAGCATGATCTAAGCAAGAGGAGTGGTTAGATAGAGGAGTGGTTAGGTAGAGGAGTGGTTTGGCGTCAGGCCCTTTTAACACTCGGAGAAGCAGCTACTAAGGTCAGAGGTCACTGGAGGTGAAAGGAAGGGATGGATGAGGGAATCACTCCCATCAACACTTCCCTTGTCACATTGCCTCTCCCACACATCCTCATCAGGTCCGTGTTCAGTAGGGACAAATGTTTTGAAATGAGGAGGTACATACTTACCTGAACTTGTCCAATGAAAAAGCTTTTTCCATTACCCTTTCCGTTGCATTTTAAAATGTTTAAACGGTGTGTCCTACTGAACGCGACACAGGTGGAAACAATGACACATTTTGTGATTATCAATGGTAATATTTGCAGGAAAAAAGCATTAAAGGAAAAAATCCTACCGTCTGTATTTCTGTATTTCGAAAGTGACAGAGCATTCGGAAAGTATTCAGACCCCTTGACTTTCTCCACATTATGTTACGTTACAGCCTTATTGTAAAATGGATTAAATAAAAAATGTTGCTCATCAATCTACAGACAATGCCCCATAATGACAAAGCGAAAACAGGTTTTTAGACATTTTTGAAGATGTATTAAAAATAAAACACAGAAATACCTTATTTACATAAGTATTCACCTTTCCTATGCAACTAAATTTAGCTCAGGTGCATCCTATTTCCATTGATCATCCTTGAGATGTTTCTACAACTTGAACGGAGCCCACCTGTGGTAAATTCAATTGATTGGACATGATTTGGAAAGACACACACCTGTCTATGTAAGGTCCCACAGTTGACAGTGCATGTCAGAGCAAAAACCAAGCCATGAGGTCGAAGTAATTGTCCGTAGAGCTCCGAGACAGATTTGTGTCGAGGCACAGATCTGGGGAAGGGTACCAAAAAATGTCTGCAGCATTGAAGGTCCCCAAAAACACAGTGGCCTCCATCATTCTTAAAAGGAAGGAGTTTGGAAGCACTAAGACACTTCCTAGAGCTGGCCACCCTGCCAAAATTAGCAATGGGGGAGAAGGGCCTTGGTCAAGGTGACCAAGAACCTGATGGTCTGACAGAGCTAGATTGATGAGGGAAAAAAACAATTGAATCCATTTTAGAATAAGGCTGTAACGTAACAAAATGTGGAAAAAGTCAAGGTGTCTGAATACTTTCCGACTGCACTGTATATATCTTGAAAACTTGATTGCTGACCGACAAAACATTTTAGGACGATATCAACAATGGACTAATGAAACAAATATCAAAATAGAGTTTTTGGGTGGAATCTTCCATCATGCATTTGGTCTTCTTAGAAATACCTAAGAAATAATTGATAAATAAATAACCTTCAAAATTAAAGTTGGTTTTGTGAGTTGTAGAGCTATACTCATGGCACTTATTGTACAGGTAACTGCCAAAATAAAGGAAACACTTGAGTAAATGTATGGTTCTTGAGTTAATTAAGCAATTAACATCCTATCATTCTTAAGGTCATGTATGAAAATAATGTGTCCCATTATTTTGTCTACCATGGCTAGAACAAGACATCTCAGTGACTTTGAAAGAGGTGACTCAAATGAGCATAGGGTGTTTAAGGTGTGTGTGTGTGTGTGTGTCAGTCACTAGAGCTCAACCAAATTGAATGCTTATGGGGGATTATGGAGCGGTGGAGTGGTGCAAAACGCCAAATGATGGAATTTCTCAAGGAAAAATGGTGTTGCATCCCTCCAATAGGGTTCCAGACACTTGTAGAATCAATGCCAAGGCGCCTTGAAGCTGTTCTGGCGGCTCGTGGTGGCCTAATGCACTATTAAGACACTTTTTGTTGGTGTTTCCTTTATTTTGACAGTTACCTGTATAGTGATTTGTGTACAATCGTGGCCAAATGTTTTGAGAATGACACAAAATATACATTTTCACAAAATTTGCTGCTTCAATGTCTTTAGACATTTTTGTTCGATGTTACTATGGAATACTGAAGTATAATTACAAGCATTTCTTAAGTGTCAAAGGCTTTTATTGACAATTACATGAAGTTGATGCAAAGATTCAATATTTGCAGTGTTGACCCTTCTTTTTCAAGCTCTCTGCAATCCGCCCTGGTATGCTGTCAATTCACTTCTGGGCCACATCCTGACTGATGGCAGCCCATTCTTGCATAATCAATGCTTGGAGTTTGTCAGAATTTGTGGGGTTTTGTTTGTCCACCTGCCTCTTGAGGATTGACCACAAGTTCTCAAGGGGATTAAGGTCTGGGGAGTTTCTGGCCATGGACCAAAAATATCAATGTTTTGTTCCCCGAGCCACTTAGTTATCACTTTTGCCTTATGGCAAGGTGTTCCATCATGCTGGAAAAGGCATTGTTCATCACCAAACTGTTCCTGGATGGTTGGGAGAAGTTGCTCTCGGAGGATGTGTTGGTATCATTCTTTATTCATGGCTGTGTTCTTAGGCAAAATTGTGAGTGAGCCCACTCCCTTGGCTGAGAAGCAACCCCACACATGAATGGTCTCAGGATGCTTCACTGTTGGCATGGCACAGGACTGATGGTAGCGCTCACCTTGTCTTCTCCGGACAAGCTTTTTTCCTGATGCCCCAAACAATCGGAAAGGGGATTCATCAGAGAAAATGACTTTACCCCAGTCCTCAGCAGTCCAATTCCTGTACCTTTTGCAGAATATCAGTCTGTCCCTGATGTTTTTCCTGGAGAGAAGTGGCTTTGCTGCCCTTCTTGACACCAGGCCATCCTCCAAAAGTCGTCGCCTCACTGTGTGTGCAGATGCACTCACACCTGCAGATACACTCACACCTGCATGCTGCCATTCCTGAGCAAGCTCTGTACTAGTGGTGCCCCGATCCCACAGCTGAATCAACTTTAGGAGACAGTCCTGGCGCTTGCTGGACTTTCTTGGGCGCCCTGAAGCCTTCTTCATAACAATTGAACCGCTCTCCTTCAAGTTCTTGATGATCCAATAAATGGTTGATTTAGGTGCAATCTTACTGGCAGCAATATCCTTGCCTGTGAAGCCCTTTTTGTGCAAAGCAATGATGACGGCACGTGTTTCCTTGTAGGTAACCATGGCTGACAGAGGAAGAACAATGATCCCAAGCACCACCCTCCTTTTGAAGCTTCCAGTCTGTTATTCAAACTCAATCAGCCTGACAGAGTGATCTCCAGCCCTGTCCTCGTCAACACTCACACCTGTGTTAACGAGAGAATCACTGACATGATGTCAGCTGGTCCTTTTGTGGCAGGGCTGAAATGCAGTGTAAATGTTTTTTGGGGATTCCATTTAATTTGTATGGCAAAGAGGAACTTTGCAATTAATTGCAATTCATTTGATCACTCTTCATAACATTCTGGTGTATATGCAAATTGCCATCATACAAACTGAGGCAGCAGACTTTGAAAATGTATATTTGTGTCATTCTCAAAACTTTTGGCCACAACTGTATGGTGTGCTGTATTCTCAGCCCGAGAAAATATAAACTTTGTATGGGTGATAGACCATGGAAGGGTGTTGCCACAGAAGGGCACTTTCGCAATACCACATTTTAAATTGCCTCTCCTTCCATCTCATAAATTGAGTTCTTGTTTTGAGCTAAACCTACTTTTTGAACTGTTTTGCATTCCATGCAACAAAGTGTGACATTTTGCTCAAGCAAACGGCAGTAAGCAAAATAACCATAAACTCTTAATTTATTACTCTTTCTTCAGACAGATTTTAAATTAACCCCTCAATGTGGTTCTAATGTTGTTTGAAAATGCTTTATGTTGTGTTATTAGGAATTTACCAGTAGTTTACTAGTCCACCGAGTGAAAACCAGACCAAGTTAAACAACAGCGTGTAGCAGGACTTTTCATCACGTTCATGTAGTAACCATGGAAGTTATTTGTGTTGTATTTGTTTTCAGTGGCAACAGGTTTGGTCCCAACTCCTAGACTTCTAATACCACTTTGTTTCAGTAGGTTGTGTGCTTTCTTGTGATGCAATGGCTGTAGTAACTCTCAATATATCACTTGGGTCGATCACATAAAGTAGTATGATTGTCCCCCACAATGAAATCGGGGAGGGGCCTGTGGCTCTGTCTCCATCCGTTAGTACGTACATTGTTTGTCACACACGATATCTCAGACAGCACTGGCCTGATTTGGACTAAACTTGGGTGAATGATGTGTCTTACCATAGAGAGCTGGCATTTACAAAATTGTACTGATTGGCCAGATGGTGGCGGTATAACACGTGATAGAAAATGCGAAAGGTCATGCCCCTCCCTCCGTTTGACCTAAAGTCATGAAATTCGGCACATAGATTTCTCTCCTCACAAGGAAATAATTTGATTCAGGGACCCATAAGGTCATGATGGATTTTCCGCCATTTTGATTTTGTGAAAAACACTCCTTTGGCACCGAATGATCAATCTGCACAAAACTTGATATGTGGCATCTATGGACAAAGGTTTCTCAACGCAATACTTTCCAGACTAGTACCTAAAACAAAATGGCCGTTACTGACCAATATAAATTCACATGTTCGTGGTCTGGTACATAAATGCATATAAATCTGTCAAGGATATTCGTTGCCATAGAGATCCGTCATTTACAAAATTACACTGTTTGGCCCAAGGGGGCCGCAACATCATGTGTGTGGGGGACGACATGTTTACTGTTGCTTTCTTGCTTTGTATTCTTGTAGTAATATCCCCGTATTGTGCATATTGCATGAATCTTTCTATAATCTGATTTACGGTATCTGGTAAAGACTGCCTAAAAGATGCATGCTGGACCTCTTCCCACAGTTGTTTGCTATATTTCTGTGGCCCTAAAAACAGAAGGTGCTATTTGGCTCCAGCCACATCCAGTTGTGAATAGCTAAGGAACATTGCAGAGTAAAATTGTTGCCATAATCATATGTTCTTTGAAATGCCAAGTATTTATGTGCAGCCACTTGGTTTCCTATAGTAGGCTGTACATGGTGCCTACTACTAGAACTACTGTCCTCCCCTCTCTAACCTGTTCCCTGACATGTTGGCGTTCCAGTGTCCATACTAACATACCACTTAGCTACAATATGTGCCCAATACATTGCTTCATTCTAGAAGGTAAGCTAGTTTTGATATTGTAACAGGGCCATTTAGTGTCAAAGTCCATGCCAGCAAGCCCAATAATTGATTGCTTCATTCTAGGTAGTATGCTAGTGTGAATATTAGAAGTGTGAAACATCTCCGGGTGAGAAACACATCAGGCCTCAGGGAGAGATTGCTTACAGTTTATAGAGACAGTGAATATTTTATTACGAGAACAAAAACTAAAAGGATGAGGATAAAACAGTCATGTGAGCAGATATGGCATTTGTAACTGAATTTATCGATTGTTTATTCACCAGTAAATGTAACAGTACCTCATGAGTAACAGTCAAATGTCCTCATTGGCTTATTTGATTTCCTCCCCTTTGCGATCAGGCTCTTCTCATGTCTCTCTTACAGTTAGAGTAACACCCGTGTGTGTGTGTGTGTGTGTGTATGTGTTTGCGTGCGTGTGTGCGCGTGTGCGCGTGTGCGTGCGTGGGGTGGGGAAAGAAAAGGAGTGAGGGAGTTTATTTGGTGTCACGAGAGAGACGATTAGAACAAGGTGGTTCATCACCAGGTGGAGGAGGCAGGGCTCAGAGCTGGCAGAGGAAGATAAACCAGACATTGAAAATACCATCCTCTCCCTCTCTCTCTCTCTCCCACCTCAGTTCTAATGCCAGTGTTGAGTAATCCTCTGGGTAGGAAGGAACAGGAAGCCAATCATTACCCTGGAACTACAGGACACCATACGAGACTATTCATTTATATTCTAATAGCTATTTGTTTCAGATGCATCAGCATTTTGGAAGCTCACAAAGCGTCTCTTCATTTGAAATTCATGCCCATGGGTAGAGAATCTGTGGAGAATGTTGTCCCACGTGCATTCATATGCATGATAAAACCTGCAAATGCTGTGTTTGGATGGTAGGGAGAGGATATTCCAGAGCGTAGTTTGAGCGGAGGCGTTACTATATATCCAACTGTTAACCCTGTGGTTAAATGAAGGCATCATTTCATGTAGCTCTTTCTGACACCTACCCCTGACACAGGAATCTCCTCCTCCATGCAGTATAAAGGCCTAAAAAGGATTTTTGACATGAGCTACCGTAGGATGTCTAAGGAGGTCATATCTTGTTGTTAAGTCGAGGACGTTCAGTTCTACACTACCACTGCTGTTTAGGAGTTTCCCTGTCTTGACTAGTGGACGAAAATATGGAAGAAATTCCCAAATTCACAAATTTTCCACACTTCTCCCAGATAGTCATCAACGTGTCTGAGTGACTGATTTGTTTGACTCATGGGACAGTCGTGGGACTTGCCCCGCTATTGCCCATACCCGCATGCCTTCAGCAAGCCACAAGCTCCCTCCTTCCCTCCAACATTTCTGCTCTCCAACTCATATCCCCATCAACAAATATTCCTTAATGTGTGAGGGAAAGATCCATGCATGCTCATTTGAAAACAACGCCTGCCTTTATAGCAGTGACTCCAGGCCGCCATTCTTTGCATTGTTGCTCCTTTAATCTGTGTGCGTGTAGTTAGCAGTGGGCTGGTTCTTTAGAGCTCATCGATAGAGAAAAGGCTGTCAACAGTATTTGGACAGAGAGCGAGAGAGAGAGATGAGGCTTTGATGAATGTGATGGCATGTGGTGGGAACTGGCTGAGAATAGGGGCTGGAATCAGATCAAACCAGACTAGATCACAGAGATATATTGGATTAGACAGCGGCCTATTGTATGTTCTATCCAGCTCTCCAGTTGACCTACATTGCCTACATGGAGTTATTCTCTCTGTTGTTGCATGTTTGTATTTCTCTAATAGTGTTAATATACACTGTTTCTGCTTCATGGTCAACTCACTCTAAAGGCTACTTCTACCCCTCACCTCTCTTCCTCTCTCACTTTTCCCTTCCCTATTTTTCTCTGTCCTTTATACATTCCTATCTCCATCTGTTATCAGGGCTTGTGGCTGCCAGGCAGGAATGCGGGCTTAGTTCAGTGTAGCAAGCACAGACAGGTTGGTGTTGTAAATGGGAGCAGGTAGCGAATCAGCGGTGATTGTTGAGGTAGACGATACACCAGTAGGTAGAGCTGCTGGCAGGTAGTAGATACTGTAGCAGCTTTGAAGGAAGCTCTAATTCGCTCACTCGGTAGTTGAAAGCTAGAATTATTTCGCAAATGGAGGACGTGTATTTGCTGGACAACTGGCGAAAGGTAATTATTGGATCGCCCTACAACTACACTGTGAGATATGACAAGGGACGTGATGGCTATATCATGAGGTTACTGGGTCTCTCACATATTGTAGTTTCTTAGTATATATGGTCATGTGAAATATAACTTAGATTGAAGTGTTTTGTTCTGATCATAGTGTTTTTTTAATGCTTGACCCTGGGCGAAGACATGGAGGTCGATTAAGGCAGCCCCCCCGCACCTCTCGGATTCAGATGGGTTGGGTTAAATGCGGAAGACACATTTCAGTTGAACATTCAGCAGGATAACTGACTAGGTATCCCACTTTCCCTTTCCCTGTTGTCATTTCTATAGATAGATCAGATATTTTAGCTAATTTCTTGGCTGAGTTCTATCATGACAACAGGATAAACTTAATGATAAAGAACATTTGAATCTATGTTGTATATCGGGATGCATCAGAAACACATTTTCCAACCCTGCACAACATTTTAGGGATGCTAATTACTCTGAGAAGACTTCCACCCAAGACACTTAAATGTACAAAGATGACTATAAATATGGGTTGGTTAACATTGCTTGTGGTTTTCTCAACTAAATTTGCCCACAAGCCTCTAATTTCATAGATAATGGATGCATACGTGTTTTCTTAGTCTCACATACACTCACTCTCAAATCTGGTCAATTATAACACGTGTACAAATATAGACATGAAAAAGTATGCATAGCAATCTGTTGTGGGCCGACTCTGTGGACAAGCCAAAAAGCATTGAATAAGAGAGAAAGAATTTGTGGGATAAGGAGAGTGGAAGAGAGGGGTGGATGTAGTAGAGACTGATGGGAGGGCAGACAGACACAGACGGACAGACAGACAGACGCAAGGCGGCTGCTATGCATTCCTCTGGATGTGTCAGGTCTCAGGGGAGATCACCCTGTGTGTGTGTGTGTGTGTGTGTGTGTGTGTGTGTGTGTGTGTGTGTGTGTGTGTGTGTGTGTGTGTGTGTGTGTGTGTGTGTGTGTGTGTGTGTGTGTGTGTGTGTGTGAGAATGTGTGCCCACATATGTTTGTGTGGGTGTTTGTGTGTTCGTACGTACAGTACCAGTCATTCAAGGGTTTTTCCTTATTTGTACTATTTTCTACATTGTATGATAATAGTGAATAGATCAAAACTATGAAATAACACATATGGAATCATCTAGTAACCAAAAAAGTGTTTTAAAAAATTCAAAATATTTTTGGGATTCCTCAAAGAAGCCACCCTTTGCACACTCTTGATATTCTCTCAACCAGCTTCACCTAGAATGCTTTTCCATCTGTCTTGAAGGAGTTCCCACATATCCTGAGCACTAGTTGGCTAATGTTCCTTCATACTGTGTTCCAACTCATCCCAAACCATCTCAATTGGGTTGAGATTGGATGATTGTGGAGACCAGGTCATCTGATGGTCAGGTCATCCATCACTCTCCTTCTTGGTCAAATAGCCCTTACACAGCCTGGAGGTGTGTTGGGTCATTGTCCTGTTGAAAAACAAATAATAGTCCCACTAAGCACAAACCAGATGGGATGGCGTTTCGCTGCAGAATGCTGTGGTAGCCATGCTGGTTAAGTTTGCCTTGAATTCTAAATAAATCACAGATAGTGTCACCAGCAAAGCACCCCCACACCATCACACCGCCATGCTTCACGGTGTGAACCACACATGCGGAGGGAGATCTGTTCACCTACTCTGTGTCTCACAAAGACACGGCAGTTGGAACCAATAATCTCACATTTGGACTCATCAGTCCAAAGGACACATTTCCACCATTCTAATGTCCATTGCTCATGTTTCTTGGCACAAGCAAGTCTCTTCATATTATTGGTGACCTTAGTAGTGGTTTCGTTGCAGCAATTTGACCATGAAGGCCTGATTCACACAGTCTCCTCTGAACAGTTGACGTTCAGATGTGTCTTACTTGAACTCGGTGAAACATTTATTTGGGCTGCAATCTGAGCTGCAGTTAACTCTTATGAACTTATCCTCTGCAGCAGAGGTAACTCTGGGTCTTGCGTTCCTGTGGCGGTCCACATGAGAGCCAGTTTCGTCATAACACTTGATGGTATTTGCGACTGCACTTGAAGAAACTTTAAAAGTTCTTGAAATTTTCCGGATTGACTGACCTTCATGTCTTGTAGTAATGATGGCCTGTCATTTCTCTTTGCTTATTTCAGCTATTCTTGCCATAAAATGGACTTGGTATTTTACCAAATATGGCTTGGTATTTTACCAAATATGGCTTGGTATTTTACCAAATATGGCTTGGTATTTTACCAAATATGGCTTGGTATTTTACCAAATATGGCTTGGTATTTTACCAAATATGGCTTGGTATTTTACCAAATATGGCTTGGTATTTGACCAAATATGACTATCTTCTGTGTGCTAACCCTACCCTTGTCACAAGACAACTGATTGGCTCAAACGCAGTAAGACAATCCACAAAGGCACACTTGTTAATTGAAATGCACTCCAGGTGACTACCTCATGAAGCTGGTTGAGATAATGCCAAAAGTGTGCAAAGCTGTCATCAAAGCAAAGGGTGGCTACTTTGAAGAATCAATTTGTTCAAAACTTTTTGGGTTACTACGTGATTCCATATGTATTATTTCATAGTTTTGATGTCTTCACTATTATTATACAATGTAGAAAATAGTAACAATAAAGAAACACCCTGGAATGAGTAGGTGTGTCCAAACCTTTGACTGGTACTGTATGTGTGTGTTGACTGAGTTCTATAACAGGGGACATCAGCATTATTTGTGTGTAAACGTTGTCTGTCTCCCCGTGTGTGGTGTGTGTTCTCATCTAATGAATCACATTACTGACTCATCCTGGCTGAGAGGGGCTGAAGGGGGAATCCCAATCAGCAGTGTCTGTCTTTCTCTAAGCGTACTCATTGATAACTTGTAAGGTCTGACTTTTCACAGTCCCATTGGCCATGCCTAGTTAAACATTCTGGACCATTGTCTTTCACTTGCAATGTATAGAACCGTGCATGTACAGTATAAACGCCACATAAGACGAGACTTGACTGAAGACAGAGACACAAAGAGTAGATTAAGTGTTCATGTTGCCTTTTGTAAACAGCAGGAGTCAGTAACGGCAGAAGGCCTTTGAATCCTTTCATCGCTGTTAGTCTCCTTTCTTAGATGATCCTCTCACAGGTGTGTCATGTTTTGTTCCATAGGATCTTCATGTGTCAGAGGGCATGATCGACAACGCAGTGGATATGGACAGTCTGAACAGGAACTTGCCTGAACGCGGATGGCAGACCCATAAGGTGTTACAGGTGAGGTGTGTGTGTGTGTGTGTGTATATATATATATACTGAGTATACAAAACATTAAGAACACCTGCCCTTTCCATGACATAGACTGACCAGGTGAAAGCTATGATATCTAATTGATGTCACTTGTTAAATCCACTTCAATCAGGGGAGGTGAGGAGACCGGTTAAGTAAGGATTAAGCGTTGAGACAATTGAGAAGTGGATTGTGTATGTGTGCCATTCAGAGGGTGAATGGGCAAGACAAAATACTGAAGTGCCTTGTAACGTGGTATGGTAGTAGGTGCCATGCATACCGGTTTGTGTCAAGAACTGCAACGTTGCTAGTTTGTGTGTATTGTAGCGGTATTTATTAGAGAGGGGTAAAGAAAGATTTTGTTTGGGCGCCAGGCAGGTATTAACCATGCCGAAAGGAAAATAGTAGAATAGAGAGAGTACCACTACCAGACCCACACACATCAGCAGACGAGACTGCCTAGAGTGTAGCCTGTTAACCAGATAGCCAGTGGAGAGAAAAGAGAATACACACCATATAAAACCCACATCACAGCACAGGGGTAACCCCACCAAGAATACCTCATCAGCACAGGGGTAACCCCACCAAGAATACCTCATACAATAATAATAATAATGGCAGAGCAATTGAACAGCAACTTCATACAAGAAAGAACCCAGTCATCAACAGAGGATTTGCAATAACCTGTATTATCGTCCAGTGGAGGAGTGCAGAGGGTATGAATGTGGGGGGTGTTCATAGACACAAAGGCCTTAAAAATGTCCACAATCTTCTCGGCCACATGTCATTAGTACACCCACCTCAATACAGTTCAAATAACAATACACAACTTACAAGCAACTTCACATTTAACTAAAATGTCCACCCAAATACTTCTGGCAGGGCAATAATAGTACAGCCCTAATGAACTTCAATGGGAAATGCATTTAAAAAAATACTTTATAAACTACACACGCTGAAAATAAACCAAACTTCTGCAGCGTAGCACACACAATCAAACTGTCGCGCCAACCAAGAGCTCCTCCCCAAAGAGCTAAACGAGCTGTCTTTATTTCCTCCTTCCTTACTGCTGATGCGCTCTTAGTGAACCTGCCCTTCACTACCACTCTGTGATGAGTGTTCTCATAATGGGGAAGGGCACTTGGTCTGTGAGGCCATTGTGTGAGCGATACTAAAAACTTGGCAAGTGAAGTTGGAAACAAAACAAAATCCTGGCTGTCATCGTACTATGTAATTTGGTTTTATTTTTCCAATGTCAAACCATACCCGCTGCATTTTCTCCTCTGGATAACTGTGTCCACTGATGTGGCATGTCAAGGCTCCCTGAAGACTAACTAGATAAGAGAGAAATGGGTCTGTAACAACAAGCTGCCTCTGTACCCACCTGTTGTTAGTGTGGCTCTGTGTTGCTGAGTCCTGGGTTCAAATACTAGTTAAAATATCCATCTGGCAATCCAGGCAGTGCTTGACTTGGACTGAAATACATGTAGGTGCCAGTACTCATTGTGGGTGTCAGTACCATTTATATTCAGGAACTCTTAAATAATGGTTAGCTAATCTATATGATATTTGAGAGAGAGAGAGAGAGAGAGAGAGAGAGAGAGAGAGAGAGAGAGAGAGAGAGAGAGAGAGAGAGAGAGAGAGAGAGAGAGAGAGAGAGAGAGAGAGAGAGAGAGAGAGAGAGAGAGAGAGAGAGAGAGAGAGAGAGAGAGAGAGAGAGAGAGAGAGAGAGAGAGAGAGAGAGAGAGACTCTGGAGTGCCACAGGGGAGCAGTAGCACACAGGAAACTGCAGCTGGGTACCACTAACACAGTAGCCTATTCTGACATGCAGGAGAGAGACAATGATTAAACCAGCATAAGATCAAAGTGTAAAATATCAAAGAGAGGCTGATAGAAGAGACTGAACTTGTTACAGTAGGCCTTTGCCCTATCAAGCAGGAAACACTTGGATGCTCTTCAGAGAGGTCTTAGTAAGGTTTGGGGTTGTGTTCAGTAGGGCACACTGTAGCAAAACAAATTGGCAACGGTAAAACGTTTTGTCCCTACTGAACACCATCCTGATGACAAAGAGACCCTGTGGCATTTCAATATTTCATCACCACTACCTGCTACAAAATGGTGGCATGTGATTAGGCCTATTACTAGTCCAAAATGTAATTGCACTATCCCTCAAAGCACTCATGGGCCCTCATCTACTACATCTAGTCACTACTGCTAGCTGGCTTTTGCCTTAAAGCTATTATCATCTATCTCCCCAATTCTCTTCTCCTGGGCCCAGCTTTAACAGATTGATCTAATTGAAAGTAAATCATCCTATTTGGACAGCCATGGGTTGCCACCCAAAGGAGAGGCTGACTTCATGGTCTGTCGTAACGCTGCTTGGTGTGCAGATGGGTTGATTGTAACAGGTGAAGGAGAAAGATTATCATCAAGGCTATACAACAGACTCAAAGTAGCATGCCATACATTGGGCTAATGATCATTGGGTTCAACCATTTTACTCCCTCTAGTCTTCTACAGTACAATGTTAGAGTAGCCTTGGCATCAAATGAATTAATTTTGACTAAAAATGTCATGCAAACCCCACATGTGCAATACATTCAGAGAGATGCTATGCTGATGATGACAAAGAGGTTCTTCACAGCTTAGCTCATGTATGTCTTCCAGGAGGTAATGTCTCTTAATTGCAGTGCTTCAGTGGTTTCCAGCGAGTGCTGTTACCATGACAACATTTCCTTCTCCCAAAGCCGCATGCTGGTGTTTTTGCTCTGCGGGCATAACTAGGCTCCCTCACAGCTCACACTCTCTCTGTATAAAGCGATATGTAAACAGCACCAGCAGTCAGCTAGAGCAATGCCACCACACAGAGAAGACATTCATACAGGCTGGATGTCCCAGGGCTATGAAATGAACCGTAATGTAGGCCTGTGATCCAGTGTAGCTGCTAAAACAGCACTAAAACATATTGTTCTCATGAATTGAGAAGGAATGAAAGGGATCATTCTGAATAGCCAACACAGTCATATAATATCATGTTATGTACTGGCTGTTTGTCTGGATAGTGAACATTTTTGTGTGACTATCTTTTGCAGTGAAAGGGAGCATCCATCCATTTGGGATGCATTAATGGTTCGTCAGAAGGCCAACTGTAGCTTGAGGGTAGTTGTCTCTATTCTCTACCCCATTTAGCTTTTCCAAAACATTTGATGATATTAAGTCTGCTTCCAATCATTAACTTATACTGCCATATGAGGCCAAATGGAGCTAATGCAATGATAATTGAGTCTGTGACCTTTCTGTTCGTAGAGCACGCCACTGGATCTGTTTGAGAGTGGCAAGGCGCTGAAGGTCCAGGCAGAGCGCCCCCATCTGGTCAGTCTGGGAAGTGGCCGTCTCAGCACGGCCATCACACTGCTGCCCCTTCCTGAAGGTGAGCTAATATTGCTTCTATCCAAATGTCAAGGAATGTAGATAGGTGAGGTGTACGAATTTGGTTGGTCCTTACACCGCTTTTGCTGTTTCATATGTGTGCTTTTGAACAGTGAGGATTTGCATGCACACACACACAATGGAGCACAGAATACAAGAACATGCACATGCTCACACATCAGCCCCAGGAGCATACAACTGACAGCGGCATGTCCTTCACCCTACAGTGTTCACTTCAATACCACTAGAACCTCTATTGGCTATACCCCAGCCAGAAACACACACACACACTCACAGTGTTTTTTCTCAAATTTATGCTTTGGCCACAAATACGACTAGAGGATGAGTTAACAGAATAGGAACTTTTAAAAGTAAGATTTTCACTGGCCAGTTGTGGCTACCCAATGAGCACGGGCTAACTAATATGCACAGGGGTCCATTGTCGCAAGGTTCCGTTGGCCCCATAGCGACAAATGACTACATGGCTACGTTTGCATCAACTATGGGTAGCTACCACAAGAGTTTGGACTTCTGTTAACGTTAAAAAGAGGGAAGTACACAGTGTCCTTCGCCCCCATCTCGGAAACAGCTAGTTATTTTCTGGTTGTTGACAAACAGTTTTCTGTAACAGCTTGCTTAGCTTTAAAGAAGTAATTCGTCACTATGGAACCCGTGCGAATTGGGTGGCATGATCACGGGCTACCCAATTCATGTCGTAACGTTAACAGAAGTCCAAACTCTAGCGATAGCTACCCATAGTTGACGCTAACATAGCCACCTAGAGCAACGTAGTTTTCAAAACAAAGTCATTCGTTACTATGTGGCCGACGGAACCTTGCTAAGAATGGACCCAGTGCATATTGGGTCGCTCATGCTCATTGGGTAGCCACACAGTTACTTTAAAACTGCAACATATTCTCTCAGCCTCATGGCAACATGTGTAGAATAGCATTACAAAACTGCACATTTTTGTCTCTGCCCCATGGCAAAATGGGTTGAAATGCAGGTTAGTCATTTTTCCTGGGGGGCCTTCCAATTATCTTTCCACTTATACTGTGTACTCAAAACACCCCTCCATATACCCCTCAAAATACCAAAGAGAAGTCATGTCAAACTGTCTAGAATTGCAGGAAATATTTGAATTTTTATTGATATAATTGACCCCATGGACTCTCTGTCTACTATTCGTACCCCCTAATTTCTACTCCATAATTTGGCCCTGACCTCAACCCCCACCACCACCCCTGCCTAACACCGCTTTACTATCCTCTCCCCACCTCCTGCACTGTCCACCACCCCTCCCTAACACCGCTTTACTACCCTCTCCCTACCTCCTGCACTGTCCACCACCCCTCCCTAACAACGCTTTACTACCCTCTCTCTACCTCCTGCACTGTCCACCACCCCTCCCTAACACCGCTTTACTACCCTCTCCCTACCTCCTGCATTGTCCACCACCCCTCCCTAACAACGCTTTACTACCCTCTCTCTACCTCCTGCACTGTCCACCACCCCTCCCTAACACCGCTTTACTACCCTCTCCCTACCTCCTGCATTGTCCACCACCCCTCCCTAACACCGCTTTACTACCCTCTCCCTACCTCCTGCACTGTCCACCACCCCTCCCTAACACGGCTTTACTACCCTCTCTCTACCTACTGCACTGTCCACCACCCCTCCCTAACTCCGCTTTACTACCCTCTCCCCACCTCCTGCATTGTCCACCACCCCTCCCTAACACCGCTTTACTACCCTCTCCCTACCTCCTGCATTGTCCACCACCCCTCCCTAACACCGCTTTACTACCCTCTCCCTACCTCCTGCATTGTCCACCACCCCTGCCTAACACCGCTTTACTACCCTCTCCCTACCTCCTGCACTGTCCACCACCCCTCCCTAACACCGCTTTACTACCCTCTCCCTACCTCCTGCACTGTCCACCACCCCTCCCTAAAAACGCTTTACTATCCTCTCCCTACCTCCTGCACTGTCCACCACCCCACCCTAACACCGCTTTACTACCCTCTCCCTACCTCCTGCATTGTCCACCACCCCTCCCTAACTCCGCTTTACTACCCTCTCCCTACCTCCTGCATTGTCCACCACCCCTCCCTAACACCGCTTTACTACCCTCTCCCTACCTCCTGCACTGTCCACCACCCCTCCCTAACACCGCTTTACTACCCTCTCCCTACCTCCTGCACTGTCCACCACCCCTCCCTAACACCGCTTTACTACCCTCTCCCTACCTCCTGCACTGTCCACCACCCCTCCCTAACACCGCTTTACTACCCTCTCCCTACCTCCTGCACTGTCCACCACCCCTCCCTAACACCGCTTTACTACCCTCTCCCTACCTCCTGCACTGTCCACCACCCCTCCCTAACACCGCTTTACTACCCTCTCCCTACCTCCTGCACTGTCCACCACCCCTCCCTAACACCGCTTTACTACCCTCTCTCTACCTCCTGCATTGTCCACCACCCCTCCCTAACACCGCTTTACTATCCTCTCCCTACCTCCTGCATTGTCCACCACCCCTCCCTAAAAACGCTTTACTATCCTCTCCCTACCTCCTGCACTGTCCACCACTGCTACCATTCATCCTGGGAATTCCTTTCTCCATGCCCCTCTCTGTCTGGAGTTCTGCAGGGAGTTGGGTATGGAATGCACTGAGAAGGCTCCATCCCAAATGACACCATATGTCCTATTTAATGGCAGATTCTTCCCTATGGGCCTTGGTCAAAGGTAGTGCACTTTATAGGAAATAAGGTGCTATTTGGGAGGCAGCCTTGGTCCAGAGGGGAGCGAGGATGAGAATGTGTGTTGCACTGTGATGTGACATTCCACTGGGTTTTCTCCTTTTATCTGGAGCCCCAGTAGAGATGAGGCTGGACAGGGTCACTGTTGGGCAGAGGGAGGGGGTTGTGAAGGGTGGAATGGGATTTAGTTACAAAGCATTTCTTTTTTTTAGCGTGTCTGCCTAATTTAATGCAAGACTGCTGGATATGACATTGACTCCCGCCATGAGTTACAAAGACTTGTCCAATGGACTATATCAGAATAAAACAAGATTACGTAATCATTTACTTATTTTGAAGGTTTCACTTCTCTTGCAAGTTATTCTGTCACTTAATAAATAGGTAACTTTGTCATTATACAGTAACAACATGGACGTTGAACACAATAAGTAAAACACTGTGGTTGAATGTCAATTTACAGCCACTAACAGCCACAGTCAACATACAGCCACATTCTTCTCTTGGCAACACAGTTTGATGAGAGACTGTTTCTATGAACATTGAGGGATCATTCTAGCCTGGTAGTCAAATATTTTAGTGCTTCTTTAGCCGTCTCTTTTATTTGAACAGACAGATCAGGCTACCACCAGGCTAGAATCCCTCAGTTCCAGTGTTCATCTTTTGCTCATACTCTTCTGGGTGTTGCTCCTACAGGTAGGACCACGTTGGGCCATGGGGCGATGGACATCAGCATCCAGGGCCCAGGAGTTGCCGCCCAGCACTGCTACATAGAGAACCGGGCAGGGATCATCACTCTCCACCCCTGTGGGAACCAGTGTGCCATAGACGGGCTTCCTGTCACCAAACCGGTCCGCCTGTCACAAGGTATGGCTCCTTACAAACAAACTGACTTGTGGAAATAAACCTCATTGGTAAGGAGTCTGTTTCTGCATACCTACAACTCTTATTGTCATCTATTATAGTATCACATTCAACATAGAATAATGACGTACAGCAACAGACGCACATACTGTTTCAAGATGATTTGACAAAAAACACACATGCAATGAAACATTTTTATGTGATATTGCTTTGGTCATTGAGAGGAACTCAATTACATTCCCGGACTAACCAATGCACATGTGTACAATTAATACCAAAGATCGATGCCTATTTGCTAACTGTGTAACCAGCACTTACAAACCCCAAATCAATTAAGATGGGAGTATTAGAGTCAAGAAATCTATTCAGTAAATGCAAATGTGTGCCTTTTCTAAACACATCGATTGAGAAACAACCACACGTTCCTGTGGGGCTGTAGTGAATCATTTCAAGCACACTGGAATATTACAACATGGCTGGAAGGAAGCCTATTGATTTCCAATACATCACATTCTTTCACCAGGATGTCTGAATTTATGCTACAAGACCAACAGAAAATAAAGCAACAGGCCCTCCCGCTGGGAGAGTATCTATGACATTAGTCATAGTACTTACAGTATCTCAACGGCTTCTTGGCTCCATAGAATCACAGGAACTTAATAGTCATAAACTAAAAAACAGTAACGAGAGAGCTGGAGTTGGAGGCTAATGATGACACTGCCTGTCTCCTGGCATCCCCCAACCTGGATTTTCTTGTAGCAGGGACATTGCTATTTTTATTCCACCCCTCTTACCCCAACAGATCCCCCTTTACCCCTGGGGGTAAAAGGTCAAATAATTATTTGAGGGAATCATGGATATATGTATATTTTTTGGTACAAAAAAAATGAATTGTACTAATTGATTGTGCTGACTAGGGATCTGTGTCATAATATGTAGAGATGAGTTAGTTGATACTAGATACCTTTGACACTGTGGCGGTCATATTATGTAACAGGCATCAGTGAAAAGCTGGAATTGCTACTGTCATTCAAGATGCAGAAATTCCTTGTTTTTTCTGGGTGAGTGGTAAGCTATTGAAAAGAATAGACTGAATCCAGACTTGAAAATTGGGTTGATATTACATTTTCATCTCAGAAGGTACAGTATAAAAAATGTTCTCTGATTTATAGCACAGAGCAGTGGTCCTGTGAAGAGAGTATGAGACATATTGAGGGCTTTGATTAAAGCTGAGTGTTAACATGTGAACAACAAATCCATTGAACCCTTCCCCATAATAACTTGGTAGTCAGTCAGTCAAACAGACTCAGAAGATACTAAACTAATACTGGAGGAAATGGGGTGAGGTTGATTCAGATGACAGAGATTTGGGATTGCACATAGAAGCTCTGACTCAGGGTTAGTGCTCCTCTCACCCCACCCCTGAGCCCTCCTCCCACCACACCAAACCCTTTTCTCTTTCTCTCTGGGGTGGATATTAGTTTGAGCCTGTGTCGGAAACAGCTGTTCAACTTCGACCATCTCTCCTGCTGCAAGGAGCCCCGGCAAAACAAACATGCGTGTGTAGTCCACTGCTATGGTGACTGACTGATAAATAGGACGTTGCGCGAGGCTGCGTTGGAAGGAGCAATATACAACGAATTGTAACGCAACATATTTCACTGAAATGGATTGTATGCTTACAGTACGCGTTGGATGAACCAACTGTTCTACAGACTGCACTACAAGGCAGGTGGACAGCGTATTTTGTGAAAACATAACGTAGCCTATGTGAGTAGCCTGTGGAAGAATACTGACACATATTACCATAACAAAGGAGTAGTCAGGACAAGCCCGCATTGCCGCTCTCTTCTTCTTCAACAATCATTTTACATTCAGGAAAAACACGTGGCTGTTTTTAAAGGAGCAGCTGCGATGTTAAAAGCAGAGGGCAAGAGGACTTTCATTTAAAGTAAGTGTTATAGTCAGAATGAAAGGCAATGTCTATGTTGTAGAGTATTGCAGCTGTGTGAATTTATTGTATCTACCAACTTTTTGCAATTGGTTAATCATCAGTTGTAAAAAAAAAAAAAAAGCGAGTTGCTAGATTCGTTACAGTAGATGGGTGACGTACAGTAAGTATAACGTTGTAACATTCAAATGATTCATTGTGCCCTAATCTCGAAAGTAGACATTGTCTCCTTTATTGATATCGTAAAAAAATATAATACACCTGCACCAGTAAAGTAACATTGACCTGTTTTATTAATATTGACAGCAAAACATATACAAGGATAAAATCTCTAGCCAAATCCTCCACTATGACAGGGCAGTGATCTCTTTTTATTTTGGCATGGTCACCAGGTGCCTGTATACTGTTACATTTCTATTCCTGGTCCATGAGACCTAAGCATGCTGTTAACCCTGTCTAGAATCTAGACGCAGTCTATTCTCATATTAGCAAACCCACTCAAAACTCCCCCCTCCAAAATCTGTCATTTCTGACACATTGCATTGACCCCCATTGCATGCATAAAGAGACAGGAGGTGTACCACCTCTGCAAACAAGCATCAGGCTGCCCTAAAATTCACTCTTTGTTTACAGCTCGGTGAGCCACATATCCTGCTGCTCATGCTTGGTTGAACCTGGACTCTTCTGTTTGTGAGGCCACATACACAGAGTGTGGATAGAGAAATAACCCATAGCCATCTGTTTCACCGACTTGACCAGCAGGACTATTTATTGTTAATGTTGTTCTGGCAAAAGGAGGTGAGGGAGGGAGTGCGAACAGTGCACATATGTTACAAGACCCCCTGACACTTCATTATGCCACTCACAGGAGATGGCAGATAGTTTCAGGATATTGTATCTGGGATAAATGTTATGGAATAGATTTCTCAATTATGAAAGTATATGAAGAGGGAACCTGAAATCAGTATCAATGGTGTCAAATGCCACATTCTATACTGTAAGGGGTTGACTGTCTCAAATTAAGTGGATTGTATTTTACCAAAATACTTGACTGTCACCATCATTCATTTTATTCATCACAAGCTTAAAATGTCTCATCGGGTATTGCTGTATAGGATACCTCTACCCACTTTAGAAAGTGGGCAGACGTCATAGTTATGACATGTATTGATATACCAACTCAGTTATGTTGGATATGCCAACTTCGTTATGTTGGTGAAAATAGAATGGTCATATGAGAACTTCCACTGCTTTCCTGTGTATCTCCTCTCTATCTCTTGGTATGTGTGGCTGCACTTTATGGCCTCTGCATTGGCTAAAGCTTTGAGTGATTAACTGGTGAGCTTGAAAGTGTCTGGCCTTTCCTTAAGCAGTAAAACACAACAATGCCATGGCAACTGTCATGCTTACTTTTTGGCATCCCTTTGTCCAGTGTGTCCTCTGCTTTAGAGATATCTGACACTCTAGGTTTAGTGTCTGGTCTTCTGTGTTTTATGATGACACAGTTAAATGTGAAATTGTCAAACACTGTGAGCTTAAATGATAGTTAACTAGTAGTAAAGGAATGAAAATACATTTGGTCTTACTACTAGAAGTTGATTTATTGATTGATTTTAAAGTAATGAAAAGTTTATCTGAACTTGAGAAAGTAGTTCAGGTTAGTCACAGATGGAGGGTCAGAGGGACTCTTTCTTTGTTGAAGCCAACTGAAACTCAGTCGATCTCTATTCTTCACACATGCCCTCACGTAATCACAATTCCAAGTATTTGCTCTTAACCCAGTTTCCTAGATCTTATTTCAGTGGTCCCAATAGCTTACTTTCCAAGGCTTAACAATGAAGATCGTTTTTGGCTAACTATACTACATTTAAATGATGATATGAAAATGCTTTCATATTGTTGCTTGGCAAGGGTTTAACTCCAGGGAATATGGTCTCAATTTATTTTACACTACAGTGATATAAACCAATGTAGTACCCCTCAGGTACACCGACCCAACCTTCTCCTATGGTTTCTTTCATCTACCAGGTTTTCATGAAAGAATATCTCTTGAGGAGATTTGAATCCCTGCCAGTGTCCAAGTGTTTTCAGTGAATAATGGTCTGTGCTCTTTGGTGTCACTTCTAGTTGTGTCAAAGTTACCTTGAAGTAAAGACATATCCACACCCATCTCAGACAACCTCATCTGTGATTTTCTGTTTAGAGTATTGAAAATATAGTAATGTCAATTAACCTGTTGACTTCTCGCAATCAAGTCTTCTACTTGAGTAGGCTACATGGTACCCTTTTTGTTGTAATTGAATAACATGAATATGGTAACTTGCAGAGAAAACCCCATACGAGATATGAAAGATGTACTTTGGAGCCATTCCCAAAGTGCACTCGCTGTGATGAGAACCCATGAGTTCTGCCAATATTGGAGTGTTAAAGGATAACTCTGCCTCGCAACGTTGAGAGAATCAATCTCGCTGATTAACTGTGAAGATCTTGGCTGCGCAGCCGCCACCCCCGTTCTCTTCCAACAGCCCCAATGAATTATCTTCTGTGAAGGTTTTTTCATTTACCATTGAAGCATGTCCTCTCCCAAATGATGTAATGAATTATTATTTAAAAAATGGCAACGTGTCATATTTTACTGTCAGGTTGTTTTAGCAAACACTTGATTAAACGTTATTGGAATCTCTGAGATATTTGTCTCTGATAAAAAGGTTCTTCACTTCAAATCTGGGGAGAGCTGAGAGCATATGGAGTGATGAGTGGAACAGTGGCGGACTGGGACCAAAAATTGTCCCTGGAATTTCTAACACACCGGCCCATTATTGTCCTTGAGGACCCCACACTGGCCCATTATTTTCCTTGAGGACCCCACACTGGCCCATTATTTTCCTTGAGGACCCCACACTGGCCCATTATTTTCCTTGAGGACCCCACACTGGCCCATTATTTTCCTTGAGGACTCCACATTGGCCCATTTTTTTCCTCGAGACAGATAAGGATAATTTTGCACAAAAAAACAATGTTAGACAGGGCAACTGGTCTAAAAATTGACCAGCCCATCTGCCAGAAATACCAGATGGCCAGTCCACCCCTGGAGTGGAGAACCCAAGGATCTATTCTACAACCCTGTCATTGGTTTAGTGCCGTCGCTGCCTATACTCTGTCATCTCCTATGATTAACCAAAGGTGATTGACTAGGGAAGGTCCAATGGGAATGTGACCCCTACAAGTGCTCTAGTGGAGGTCTCCATGGACCACCTAGGGAGTTGGGTTAGGTATCTCTGTAGTCTGATTTGGCATAATTGTGGTCTGGTTAAAAGACAGCAAACTGTCATTTGCCCAACAACGCTGTCTCAGTAGAGATAAGCAGAGGAGGGACCCCTAGACAGAGGCACAGTCGGACAGCATGACGAGGGCATTGTGGTGACGGAAGGTGCTGCAATGAGGAGCTCACACCCTGAGATTTTTTTTTTAATGTAAGGGAGAATTTTTAGTTCAGTGTCGTGATGCCAAAATATTAGCAACATCCACACAGTTGCTTATCATATCAACAATGTATACTCAATGTATACTCTACTCTTAGTAGACTGCTTATACACACACACACACTTCGTGCCATTAGTTTTCCCTGGTCAGGTCACATGGTCTGGAAATACGCCGGGCCCTACTCTTAATACAGACAAATTGTGAATGAAGAGAGTAAGTATGGAAGCCTTCAGTCTCCAGACAAATGTTCACTTCCAGGTAAGTCTGATGACAAGAGGCAAACAGTAAACGTGGACGATTCTTAGTATGTTGATCTGTTGTACCGCCAAACCAACAACAAATTATTCATGATATTCATTCTCAATGTGTTGCCACCATCAATCCATTTTTATTTCTGTATGCAAATTCTCCATTTATCTATAAACGACTGCTAGATTTATTGAATTCCAGAACAGTGATTGCCTAGGGACCTTGCTAATGGTATTGACTCGCTCAATTACTATTTGTTATTGTGAAAGATAGTTAAAAATGAAAACGAGGCACTATAATCGCAGATTGCTATTCTACGTGTCCCGTATTCTGATTAGACCTAATTAGACCTAATTTATGATTCCAGTCAGGGAATATCCCTGGGTGAAGGAACGGGTGGGCTTAAGTGGGCCCAGGCCAACCCATTGGCAAACCAGGACCAACCAATCAGATTGAGCAAAAAAAGTCAACACACCCATATTTTATCTTTAATACGCTTTAGAAATGCTACATTTGGCAAAATGTGTAGAATAGCACAAGAAGCTATAAAACTGCACATTCTCCTCACTGTTCGTGGCAAAATGTATAGAATTGTAAGAAATTAGCTTTAAAACAGCAACATTTTCTCTCAGCCTCATGGCAAAATGTGTAGAATAACATGAGATTAGCTATAAAACGGTACATTTGAATCTTTGCCCCATGGCAAAATGTGTAAAATTGCAGGAAATTAGCTGCTTTCCAAAAATACATTTCTGGCTATGCCACTGTCACCAGGTACAGTTTACACGATGCATGGCTGAGCTATACTACCATTTCAGGACATAAATACATGCCTCACATCTCAGCACTCTGTAAATCTATAGTCACATACTGTTGTTTAGTGTTTCCCTATGCCAAGTGATCCATCAATATAAGTAGGTCTCTAATGGCTGAATTGATGAGTCCTCATTGGCAATGATGTGTTTCACAGAGAATGACTCTGTCCTGTCACTATGAGTGGCTACTGACTAGCCATTTATGCAGCTGTCATCAATTTTTAATATTGTCCGTGCAGTAACTCACACAACTAATTATATGGTAATTTCACTATATTTTCCTTGCGTTGATATTGATCAACCACCAGTCCAAGGAAAGAAAAAATATAAAAAATGCATTCATCTCATGAGCCATACTTCACGGTTCGTACTAGCTAGCCAGTCAAAAGTTAGTTGAGAGAGATTGAAAATTCTTAAACTTGTCATGTCATTGACTCAGACCCAGTTTGATGCCTGTGCTTGTCCAGTGTGTTGTCTTACTCTGTTGTCCACTCCTGGTTAATGGCTTATGAACACACACACACACACACACACACACACACACACACACACACACACACACACACACACACACACACACACACACACACACACACACACACACACACACACACACACACACACTGCTGTAGTTTGGAAATGATGTGAGCGAGCAGCTCTTTGTGTGGTTTGCTGACTCAACCTGCCTGTCTGATCCTTGATGGTCTGTGGTGTCACCGCTCAGCTGTAGATGTAGCAGGCAGCAGGGTGAGGCTTCGCTGCCCCTCTGCCCAGGGTCTGTGTGTGTGTATCATTACTCATTGTGTATTTATTCCTTGTGTTATTATTTTTTGATAATTTCTCTCTTTTTTTTTATCTCTGCGTTGTTGGGAAGGGCCCGTAAAATAAGCATTTCACCTGTTGTTTACCAACACAATTTGATGGTGCAGCAGGCACTTTTAGTTAACTCTCACCGGAAGCTCCAGACAGAGAGGGGCACACGGGGTCCTACGGCTGCCGAGATCTTTGGATCAGACTCCCTGAGGGCAAAAGAGAAAGAGCTTCAGAAAGAGCTTCAGTCTTCTTCTGCATACATCAGCCCACCATGCATACTGCTTATTTGTCCACTGCCTGTGTTCCAATAGAGCTGAGTTGTACAGCTGTAACGGGTACAGTAAACAAGGCCATGTTAGCCTGACAGTATTTTACTGTTGTGGGTTAGGGTTCTGGATTCACAGTTCATATCTGCATTCTGCACAGACTACATGCTTTTAAATACTTTACTTTTCAGTAGGGAACATTTAATCGGAATGGCTGATTAATTAGGGCCGATTTTCAAGTTTTCATAACAATCGGAAATCTGTATTTTTGGGCGCCGATCTTTAAAACATTTATTTTTTGATACCTTTATTTAACCAGGCAAGTCAGTTAAGAACACATTCTTATTTTCAATGACGGCCTAGGAACGGTGGGTTAACTGCCTCGTTCAGGGGCAGAACGACAGATTTTCACCTTGTCAGCTCGGGGGATCCAATCTTGCAACCTTACAGTTAACTAGTCCAATGCAATAACGACCTGCCTCTTTCTCGTTGCCTGTTACGCGAATGCAGTAAGCCAAGGTAAGTTGCTAGCTAGCATTAAACTTATATTATAAAAAACAATCAATCATAATCACTAGTTAACTACACATGGTTGATGATATTACTAGATATTATCTAGCGTGTCCTATAATCTCACTGAGCATACAAGCATACAAGCATCTAAGTATCTGACTGAGCGGTGGTAGGCAGACGCGTAAACATTCATTCAAACAGCACTTTCGTGCGTTTTGCCAGCAGCTCTTCGTTGTGCGTCAAGCATTGCGCTGTTTATGACTTCAAGCCTATCAACTCCCGAGATTAGGCTTGTGTAACCGCTAATAGCACGCGCTGTTGTCGTTGTGTTGCTGGTTCAAGCCCGGGGAGGAGCGAGGAGAGGGACGGAAGCTATACTGTTACACTGGCAATACTAAAGTTCCTATAAGAACATCCAATAGTCAAAGGTTAATGAAATACAAATGGTATAGAGGGAAATAGTACTATAATAACTACAACCTAAAACTTCTTACCTGGGAATATTGAAGACTCATGTTAAAAAGAACCATCAGCTTTCATGTTATGAGCAAGGAACTGAAACGTTAGCTTTCTTACATTGCACATATTGCACTTTTACTTTCTTCTCCAACACTTTGTTTTTGCATTATTTAAACCAAATTGAACATGTTTCATTATTTTCTTGAGGCAAAATTGATTTTATTGATGTATTATATTAAGTTAAAATAAGTGTTCATTCAGTAGTGTTGTAATTGTCATTATTACAAATAAAAAAATACGGGGAGTGTGGCGAAGTCAGGTAGGAGACCTGCGCCAACTCCCCGTGCTTACTGTGGAGAGAGAGGGACCGGGAGGCACCGTGTTATGCCGTGAGGCGCATCAGTTCCTTTGCTTTGTCTTTGTTTTAGTATGGTCAGGGCCTGAGTTGAGGTGGGCAGTCTGTTTGTTTTTCTACGTTGGTTTGGCCTGGTATGGTTCTCAATTAGAGGCAGGTGTCGTAAGTTGTCTCTGATTGAGAATCATACTTAGGTAGCCTTTTTCCACCTGTGTTTCGTGGGTGTTCATTTTCTGTTTAGTGTTTTTTCATTCACCTTACGGGACTGTTAGTTTGTCTTTCACTTTGTTATTTTGTATTTGTATAGTGTTCAGTTTATTTTATTAAAAATATGAACACTTACCACGCTGCGCTTTGGTCCTCACCGTTTCCACCAACGACGACCGTTACAGTATCGGCTTTTTTGGTCCTCCAATAATCGGTATTGGTATCGGCGTTGAAAAATCATAATTGGTCAACCTTAAATTTGTGGTGTCAGATACAACCACGTACAAGTCATTACAATCACACATAACAGTGCATTTTCCATTCTTACTTTGCATTTTGCCATGTTTTCCTGCTATTATATGACCATGATGGAAGGGTGTGTAACATAGTTTTTTGCATGCTATTAATACGTTGGATCAGGCCTGTACAGCGCGTGTGTGCTCTCTGAATAGCCAATGAGTTGTGAGGTTGAGTTGGCTTACGGTGTGTGATGGCTGTAGCCCCGGGGCTATGTCATTTGAAGGGTGGGTCTGACATTGGGCATGATTGAGTTTTGCCACAAATCGGCCTGCCAAAATGCACAATCTCTATCTGCTGAAGAAGAACAGAGAGCGTGTACAGACAGATATTCAGCTGATGTGGCGCTCTCCACTAAAATCTTAAATAATACTGTTATAAAATGTAATCCGTCTCAGTACTACCATCGTCTTGTTTTATGACACTTGTTTTTACGTTAGCTTCCCTTCTTGCCACCCCAGAGATGTTTGTTTCATACTTTCTTATCAAATGTGGAAATAAACATTATATAGAAATGAATTTTGTCTGTAACTTTTAGAATTTCCCTTTAGGCGAACAATTAAAGCTAATGTTTTCACCAAGTCTTCACTGTCGACACAAAAAAATGTTATCTTCTGCTCCTCTGCATTGACGTCATCTCGTCTCCCTACACTGATGTGATAGTTACCACGGTAATTCAGCTGTGCCTGTGTTTGTGTCCTAATCACTTGCTGTCCTGTCAGAACCTGTGAAGTAATCAACTATTCTTCCCCACTTCCATGGAATAAAAAGGCATCTGGCTGCATTGTACACACTGCATGTGTCCGAAATGAAATCCTATTCTCTATATAGTGCACTACTTCTGAACAATGCCCTATGGACCCTGGTCCAAAGTAGTGCACTGTAAAGGGAACAGGTTGAATCTGGATCGCACCCACTGTACAGTGATGGTGCTCTGATGGAAAAGTTTCCATGAAAGCCTTTTTACCCCCAGGTTCTCTGGTTGCTGATGACAGATATCAGTTAGCAGACCATCACCCCCTATTTACCTCAATCTAAAATCTATTTTCAGCTATTCACTGTATAATGGGACTATGTTTGGACAGTACAGGAGGAATAATTGCTTTCTCCTGATTGCTTTCTGTTAGTAGCATACAGGACTGAATAAGAAGGTTTGATATGTTTTTGATTTTTCAAGTAAGGCTGTAAGTCGATCAGAATAGGCACTACAAACATAGGGAGTCTTTTCCATGGAGATACAAACTAAATTTATGGTCTGTTCACTCACAAGGAAATCATCACTGCTTACATAGAAGTGAGTTACAGGCTTTGCCTGCCTTTTCCACCTTATCAAGCTGCCAAACCCCAGTGACTTGTGATACTTTATCTTTTCATCATCAGTTATGTTTCCATTAACACTGTCCAGACTTATTAGATGTGTTTCACTCATTTTACAGAGGCAGCATCAGTTGAAGCTAAAGCTGTTGACCTGAAGATACAGATATCAATGTGACAAGCATGACCTTGGGGAGTTAATGCAAGTGTTTAGGTCTTAGGCAAGGTTACTCATCACGCGAGCATGGTTCACTGAAACGCCTCCCTTACAACTGCTGCTTTCTCAACCTCCCATGTTTTCTTTTACAGGCTGTATGCTGTGTTTTGGACAGTCTGCTTTTTTCCGCTTCAACCACCCAGAGGAGGCGTTCAGGATGAAGAGCATGATGCCAGGGGGAAGCAGGGGCTCCAGTGGGAACTACAGAATCCACTCAGGTAATATAGTACTGTCACAGGTAATACAGTACTGTCACAGGTAATACAGTACTGTCACAGGTAATACAGTACTGTCACAAGTAATACAGTACTGTCAGGTAATATAGTACTGTCACAGGTAATATAGTACTGTCACAGGTAATACAGTACTGTCACAGGTAATACAATACTGTCACAGGTAATACAATACTGTTACAGGTGATACAGTACTGTCACAAGTAACACAGTACTGTCAGGTAATATAGTACTGTCACAGGTAATATAGTACTGTCACAGGTAATACAGTACTGTCACAAGTAATACAGTACTGTCACGTAATATAGTACTGTCACAGGTAATATAGTACTGTCAGGTAATATAGTACTGTCACAGGTAATATAGTACTGTCACAGGTAATACAGTACTGTCACGTAATATAGTACTGTCACAGGTGATACAGTACTGTCACGTAATATAGTACTGTCACAGGTAATACAGTACTGTCACAGGTAATACAATACTGTCACAGGTAATACAATACTGTCACAGGTAATACAATACTGTCACAGGTAATACAGTACTGTCACAGGTAATATTGTACTGTCACAGGTAATACAGTGCTGTCACAGGTAATATAGTACTGTCACAGGTAATACAGTACTGTCACAGGTAATACAGTACTGTCACAGGTAATATAGTACTGTCACAGGTAATACAGTACTGTCACGTAATATAGTACTGTCACAGGTGATACAGTACTGTCACGTAATATA
Organism: Oncorhynchus clarkii lewisi; assembly: GCF_045791955.1. Taxonomy (NCBI): domain Eukaryota; kingdom Metazoa; phylum Chordata; class Actinopteri; order Salmoniformes; family Salmonidae; genus Oncorhynchus; species Oncorhynchus clarkii. Next base: position 14,588,098 of record NC_092173.1, on the reverse strand, counting down.
GTACTGTTACAGGTAATACAGTACTGTCACAGGTAATACAATACTGTCACAGGTAATACAATACTGTCACAGGTAATACAATACTGTCACAGGTAATACAGTACTGTCACAGGTAATATAGTACTGTCACAGGTAATACAGTACTGTCACAGGTAATATAGTACTGTCACAGGTAATACAGTACTGTCACAGGTAATACAGTACTGTCACAGGTAATACAATACTGTCACAGGTAATACAGTACTGTCACAGGTAATATAGTACTGTCACAGGTAATACAGTACTGTCACAGGTGATACAGTACTGTCACAAGTAACACAGTACTGTCAGGTAATATAGTACTGTCACAGGTAATATAGTACTGTCACAGGTAATACAGTACTGTCACGTAATATAGTACTGTCACAGGTAATATAGTACTGTCACAGGTAATACAGTACTGTCACAGGTAATACAATACTGTCACAGGTAATACAATACTGTTACAGGTGATACAGTACTGTCACAAGTAACACAGTACTGTCAGGTAATATAGTACTGTCACGGGTAATACAGTACTGTCACGTAATATAGTACTGTCACAGGTAATATAGTACTGTCACAGGTAATACAGTACTGTCACAGGTAATACAATACTGTCACAGGTAATACAATACTGTCACAGGTAATACAATACTGTCACAGGTAATACAGTACTGTCACAGGTAATATAGTACTGTCACAGGTAATACAGTACTGTCACAGGTAATACAGTACTGTCACAGGTAATACAATACTGTCACAGGTAATACAATACTGTCACAGGTGATACAGTACTGTCACAAGTAATACAGTACTGTCAGGTAATATAGTACTGTCACAGGTAATATAGTGCTGTCACAGGTAATATAGTACTGTCACAGGCAATACAATACTGTCACAGGTAATACAATACTGTCACAGGTAATACAGTACTGTCATGACACACTCAAGGTATAGGCCTACTGTTGTATGAAAATCAAATGTAGATGTTACAAGATACATTTTGTGATCACTTCCCTTGAACCCTCTCAAATACAATGCTAGCATAATATTCAGAATACATGGCCGACGTCAGTTTATGGCAACCTACGTTGGAGTACAATGACACACACTGAATATAAACTTCTGGGGTATATCTAAAAGTAAGCAAAGGGTTAAAAGCCAGGTATTATAAAGACATTTTGAATACCCCGTCAAATGAAAAGACACTGAATAAACAGGGCTTCACTTCCTGCACCCAAGGTCCTTGTTTCTGTGTCGCCACAGATGAATGGCTCAGATTGTTTGTGGCAAAGGAAGCAGCTCCCTTACAGGTGCTGAGTTCCACACGCCACAGAAGAGTTCCACACGCCCTATTGCCTTTCCATTTCTGGCCTGGGTGGAGACAGGGTGCAACAGAACCCTGGCTGCCTGGCCTGCTGGCCCTGGTTTCACACCATGCATGTTTTATGAACATCTCATTCCTCTCTAGGCAGAAGTGTTCAGCTGCCTAGCCCTGCCCTGTCCTCTCCTCACAGGCACAGTGGAGTGTTTCCCCTTGGCCACCTTCGGGGGATCTGTCCCAGCATCTTGTTATTTCCTTATTTTGTTGCTTGTTGCCGACGTGCCACCGGTGATAAGTATAGCGCATATACATATTGGGTGTTGGGATCTTCCTGGTTTGGAAATTAATGATTTTCACTGTTGTTTAAAGGGCTTAATTTCTCCTTAGATGTGTATTCCTTGGTGAGGTCGGTAGAGAGTCTCTGTTCTTACCCTTGAAGTACTTAAACTGTGGATTTATTGCGTGTCACATTAAGGTCGATAGATTTGATTTATGAGTATGATTTCTAAGACATTTCTAGCGCTTGCTTGGTAACACAACCCAGTCACCAACAGTACATTGCAGTAGGCCTATACAGTAGTTCAGCCACGCTCAGTGAGCAGCTCTGACACATTTCCTACCAGGCTCATTCGTATGCCAGCCAGGCAAGCTTTGTTGGCTAAGCACTGCTTATTTTAAGTTGAGGGGTATCTTTTACTGTTTCTATTTTTAAACCTCCACCCTATTCTTCCATCTTCCACTTCCTGTGTGTTTCCTCAACCTTTCCTGCACCGCACCCTTTTCCCTGTGTATTTTAGGTTAACAGAGGGGATTTAAATGCCCTCTTTATCTTAATGATCTCCTAGCTTCATTCTTAATATTCCATAATTCCAAATGGTTGGGCTCTGCCTAGAACGTCTGATTTAGCTTACACATTCTACAACTGTTTTTTGATGTAGTCAAAATCCCTCAGGTCATTGTCTATGCAGTACAAATTACAATAGGCAAGGAAATACAGTGGGGCAAAAAAGTATTTAGTCAGCCACCAATTGTGCAAGTTCTCCCACTTAAAAAGATGAGAGAGAGGCCTGTAATTTTCATCATAGGTACACTTCAACTATGACAGACAAAATGAGAAAAGAAATCCAGAAAATCACATTGTAGGATTTTTAATGAATTTATTTGAAAATTATGGTGGAAAATAAGTATTTGGTCACCTACAAACAAGCAAGATTTCTGGCTCTCACAGACCTGTAACTTCTTCTGTAAGAGGCTCCTTTGTCCTCCACTCGTTATTTGTATTAATGGCAGAAGAAGTTACAGGTCTGTGAGAAATCTTACAGGTCTGTGAGAAATCTTGCTTGTTTGTAGGTGACCAAATACTTATTTTCCACCATAATTTGCAAATAAATTCATTAAACATCCTACAATGTGATTTTCTGGATTTCTTTTCTCATTTTGTCTGTCATAGTTGAAGTGTACCTATGATGAAAATTACAGGCCTCTCTCATATTTTTAAGTGGGAGAACTTGCACAATTGGTGGCTGGCTAAATACTTTTTTGCCCCACTGTATATCACATTGTAGATAACGTGGAAGACTCAATACTATATAGCCTAGGCATATTATTAAATGACATATGAATGACAGTATGATTTCACACTAGTTTCAATGTTAATGTCACATGCACAAGTACCGTGAAATGCCTTTCTTGCTAGCTCTAACGCCAACCATGCAGTAATCGATAACATTGTAATACTAAAAATAACAAGGTAGAACAAAAACACACTAGATATAAAAATAAGAACAACACGATAAAGTAAGCATACTATATACAGCAGGGATCATCAACTAGATTCAGACGCTGGCCGATTTGTTCTTGAGCGGATGGTCTGGGGGCCGGAACACAATTACAAATAATTTGTAGACAGAGTTTTGGTGGGTTGGCCCTCTCTGTTGTGGTCCCATATTATTTTCATTTTTTAATAATGGATTTAATGGTGCTCCGTGGGATGTTCAAAGTTTCTGATATTTTTTTATAACCCAACCCTGATCTGTACTTCTCCATACCTTTGTCCCTGACCTGTTTGGAGAGCTCCTTGGGCTTCATAGTACCGCTTCCTTGGTGGTTCCCCTTGCTTAGTGGTGTTGCAGAATCTGGGGCCTTTCAGAACAGGTGTATATATACTGAGATTATGTGACAGATCATGTGACACTTAGATTGCACACAGGTGGACTTTATTTAACTAATTATGTGACTTCTGAAGGTAATTGGTTTCACCAGATCTTATTTAAGAGCTTCGTAGCAAACGAGGTGAACACATATGCTCACCACTTTTACGTTTTTATTTTTTTACATGGACATACATAAAATGCAACAAAATAGGAAAAACGCCAAGAGGGTGAATACTTTGCTAGGCACTGTATATGATAAACAGAGTAGCAGCTGTGTGTGTGTGTGTGTGTGTGTGTGTGTGTGTGTGTGTGTGTGTGTGTGTGTGTGTGTGTGTGTGTGTGTGTGTGTGTGTGTGTGTGTGTGTGTGTGTGTGTGTGTGTGTGTGAGAGCAAATGATGGAGTGAGTGTTTATATGTGTGTCGGAGTATCAGTGAGCGTAGTGTGTAGGGCTCTGTGAATATGCATAGCGACAGTGCAAAATAATTAATCAAATCAAATCAAATTTATTTATATAGCCCTTCGTACATCAGCTGATATCTCAAAGTGCTGTACAGAAACCCAGCCTAAAACCCCAAACAGCAAGCAATGCAGGTGTAGAAGCACGGTGGCTCGGAAACAACTCCCTAGAAAGGCCAAAACCTAGGAAGAAACCTAGAGAGGAACCAGGCTATGTGGGGTGGCCAGTCCTCTTCTGGCTGTGCCGGGTGGAGATTATAACAGAACATGGCCAAGATGTTCAAATGTTCATAAATGACCAGCATGGTCGAATAATAATAAGGCAGAACAGTTGAAACTGGAGCAGCAGCACGGCCAGGTGGACTGGGGACAGCAAGGAGTCATCATGTCAGGTAGTCCTGGGGCATGGTCCTAGGGCTCAGGTCCTCCGAGAGAGAGAGAGAAAGAGAGAATTAGAGGGAGCACACTTAAATTCACACAGGACACCGAATAGGACAGGAGAAGTACTCCAGATATAACAAACTGACCCTAGCCCCCGACACATAAACTACTGCAGCATAAATACTGGAGGCTGTACAAATACAAAGTTCAACTCATAGAGTTTGTGTAGCCATTTTGTTAGCTATTTAGTTTGCTATTTAGCAGTCTTATGACATGTGGAATTGAAGGAGCCTGTTGGTGTCAGACTTGGTAAAGCTTGCTGTGTGGAAGCAGAGAGAACAGTCTATGGCTTGGGTGGCTGGAGTCCTCCTTTCACACCTCGTGATATAGAGGTCCTGGATGACAGGGATCTTGGCCCCTGTGATGTACTGGGCTGTCCGCACCACCCCCTGTAGCACCATGTGATTGAGGGCAGTGCTATTGCCATACCAAGCAGTGATGCAGCCTGTGAAGATGCTCTCAATGTAGAACTTTATGAGGGCCCATGCCAACCCTTTTCAACCTCCTGAGGGGGTAGAGGCGCTGTCGCACCTTCTTGACAACGGTGCACGTGTGATTTGGACCTCCTCCAGTGCAGCCCCGTCGATGTGGATGGGGACATACTCCCTTCCCCGTTTGCTGTCATCCATGATCAGCTCCTTGGTCTTACTGACGTTGAGGGAGAGGTTATTGTTGGGGCCCCACACTGCCAAGTCACTGACCTCCTACCTGTAGGCTGTCTGACCTCCTACCTGTAGGCTGTCTCATCGTCGCTGGTGATCAGGCCTACCACTGTCGTGTCGTCAGCAGACTTGATGTTGGAGTCGTGCGATGATATGGTGTGTGGGCCTCCCACTATAACTCGGGAAGCCATGCAGTTTATTAGGCTACAGATTAAATAAGTTACAAGGAACTTCACAGGGTTTTGTGAAATTACACGGTGATGAGCTTGATGCTGCTTTCCAATAAATATCGAGGGTCTTATTCTGGTGAAATGATTGATGCTTGACTGCCATTTGACAAATACAAATATTTTCCTTCTTATCCATAATAATCTCATCATGTAGACTAGCCTACTGTACTCACACAGCCTACCTGCACTGTATCTGCGAGCTGTCGGCTAGAGCGCAGGTGCCCAGACCCAGGTAGGCACATTTGCCCAGACCCAGGTAGGCACGTTTGCCCAGACCCAGGTAGGCACATTTGCTATTTAGCTATTTAACAGTTTTTGTGACAAAACTATAGGTAGAGTTGAAATGGAAACACATTATTTTTATTTGGTACATGAAAACTTAAGCAAAAAAATAAACGTTGTGTGCACTAGGGCATCACGCACTGATTTGTATCCACAAGAAGTCTGTTTGTTGGAAACAGCACTGGTGTGAAAATATGCATATTTTATTTATGAAGATTCTAGGATATTTGCATGAAAATCTGTCACTAATTGGATGGAAACCTAGCTACTGTTATGGTCTTTAATTAAAATAGCAAAAATACATTTCTCAAGCACATATTCAACCAGTCTGGGAGTGGTTTGAGTCAGGGACCTAATTGGAGGAGTCTAATGAGAGGGATATGTAACATAGAAACTAGCTGTTATTGGAAGAGGTTTGAAATTCTCTTTGTTATTGGTCTATTTACTTTTACCTCCTGGTGATTCCGCCAGGCAGGCCAAAACTACACCCATACTAAACAAATTTCAGGCAATCTTTTCAAACGGCACTTACTCTCAAACTGTATTATCATAATTTACACTATTTCACAGTAATATTCCAACCTCATAGTGTGGAAATATATTTTTATAAAGCATAGGCAAATCACGTTTTTGACTGCACTGCCCCTTTAAGAAGAAAAACAGACGAAATTGTTGCCGCCCTGGTAAATCTAGCAGGCGGTCACATCAGCACCGTGGACAGGGAAGGGAGGGGGAGCGAGCAAGCAGGATAGCGGCGCCTGGCACACGAAACCCGGCTGGAATATCACGTCGGCAGAGGCTCTCTCAACCTTCCCGGGTGCGGAGACCCGGGTAGGCTACAACAGGCTTCGGTAAAGGCAGCTTTATTGAGGTAGGAATGCCGGGCTCCAGCGTTTGGATTTTAGCTGGGCTATAAGTCATTATAAACGACTTAGTCGCAAGATTACCCATTCATGTCAGTACTGATAATTATTATTATTGGCGCTTTGGTGTTGGACATGATGGGGTCCGTCCAGGGACAGAGAATAATGTATTTTCACGGTCATTATCTACGTTTTAGACATGGGCCTATTCATATTCTGAGACGTTTGACAAACGAAATGCTGGCGACGACCATGTGGCCTGCTGAGAAAATAACGGGGGAAATGAACAACCAAATAACCGAAAAAGATCCATATAATTGTAATATACACCAAAATGTATTGGGGCCATATGGTGGTCGTGCTGTCACTCAAAACGTCATGATGCTTGGATAGTTTTCTGCTTAGCAGAAGAAGAGCTCTGGTTGAGTCATTGTAGAAAGACAGATAGGCTACTCCCAGCTCTTTACTGAACAAATAGTGGTTATGCATTATTTGTGAAGCCACTTCATCATCCAGGGCGATGAGATCATCTTTATGAATAGAACGCTAAATCACATGGGCCATTTAATTAAGATGGTTATTTAATGCAGTGATACACAGTAGCTTGTTTATCCTGGACTGAAAGTAGCCTATTTGAAGGGGATTCAAACCGAGCTGGATTTAGAATGGCTTTCACGTTTGGCATGTGCATGATATAGACATGTCACAGAAATGTGTTCACATACATATTCGCTTACACACAGTACATATTTCCAAATACAATAGTTGCCAAAGATGCATGATCTCGCTAATTTGTAACGTACTGTACAGTGACATTGTAGCACTATGACATCTTATGGCAAGGTATTTTTGATTGTGATGTCTTTTCTTTACAATATTCACATTTTTAGACAATAGAAAATAGCCATAGACAAAAGTCAATAGACAACTGAACAGTCCACAGACATGGATCCACTAACCTAGACATGACATTGTCTGTGACTTAATGGTCAACCTTCAACATGAAGACTAAAACACAAACTCAGTCCTACATAAATTCCAACAAACATTAATGACATCGTACTCGCTCACATGTTCTCACCATATCCATGTCATGTCTGAATGTAAACCCAACTGGATGAATATTTATATATATATATATATATATATATATATATATATATATATATATATATATATATATATATATATATATATATATATATATGTATGTGTGTTTGGTATACTCAGTGTGTGTGTGTGTGTGTGTGTGTGTGTGTGTATATATATATATATATATATATGACTGAGTATACCAAACATTTAAGAACACCTTAATATTGAGCTGCACCCTCCGATCCTTTTGCCCTCTGAACAGCCTCAATTTGTCAGGGCATGGACTTGAAAATGGTGTTGGTGTTGAAAGCGTTCCATAGGGATGCTGGCCCATGTTGACTCCAATTTTTAAAAATGTATTTTTTAATTTCACCTTTATTTAACCAGGTAGGCCAGTTGAGAACAAGTTCTCATTTACAACTGCGACCTGGCCGAGATAAAGCAAAGCAGTGCGACACAAACAGCAACACAAAGTTACACATGGAATAAACAAACGTACAGTCAATAACACAATAGAAAAATCTATATACATTGTGTGCAAATGTAGTAAGATTAGGGAGGTAAGGCAAGGCCAATGCTTCCCACAGTTGTGTCAAGTTGGCTGGATGTCGGACCATTCTTGATACACATGGAAAACTGTTGAACATGAAAAACCCTGCAGCGTTATTTTCACATGCATCTGATAGGTGCAGTGGAATGTGTTGTTTTCCAGGGTCAGACATAGTAGTAGGCTGTGGAGAAAATTAAGGTTAAGTGTCTTGTGGCTCGGGGATTCGAACCAGCAACCTTTCGGTTACTGGCCCAACACTCTCACCGCTAGGCTGCCTGCCATCATACCGATGATGATGTTGCTTATTTCTATTAGAGCCTATAAGCATATCATATTAATACCATAGGTTACACCTGGATGTCCCCTTGTGCTCCCTAATCTACCACATTGACATTATGGCGAGGCAGCGAGTTGCCTGAGATTTCGATTGAATTACCACTGTGCCCTGGCGTGCGCTGCTCTTCAGCCACACACTAAGTGGGTTATACTGGCACATTTTCTCCTCAATCTTTATCTTTCCAAAGCCTGTCTTTTGCGGTGTCTGTCTGTCTGTCTGTCTCTCTCTCTGTCTCTCAATTTCAATTCAATTTAAGGGGCTTTATTGACATGGAAAACATGTTAACATTGCCAAAGCAAGTGAGGTAGATAATATACAAAGTGAAATAAACAATAAAAATGAACAGTAAACACTACACATACAGAAGTTTCAAAACAATAAAGACATTACAAATATCATATTATGTATATATACAGTGTTGTAACAATGTACAAATCTCTGTCTGTCTGTCTGTCTGTCTGTCTGTCTGTCTGTCTGTCTACCTCTCTCTGTCTGTCTGTCTGTCTGTCTGTCTCTCTGTTAATCTTTCTCTCTGTCTGTTTCTCTCACTCTTTCTCTGCCTCTTTTATCCCTCCTTTTTCTCAGTAGCATTTCTTCATGCAAATTGTGGATTGGGTAAATTAAGTTGGGCAGCAGGTGGGTTTAAATTTAGAAGCGCTTTAAGATAATTGATGGATTGAAGTGTAGCCAACCTATAAAACTTAAGTGCCAATTGTAGGTACTTGTGCTAAGGGCTTTGGTTAAATCATAAAAGTAACAAGGGACTTTATATTAATGAGAGGTGATGCAACCGTAAGATACAGTCCATTTATGAACTTTATGGTGCATTCATTTCTCTCAACATCTCATTATCTATTCAGCTCTTAGAGCCTATGCCTGTTTCTATTTGTTTTCAGGGATATACCATACTGTACATATTGCACATTTTGGTATCTATATATTGCAGTGATCATAGTCTTTACTCATAGTATAGCCTAGTGAGTGATCATAACATTTACTCTGACCACTCTTTACATGTATGTGTACTGTGTAGTAGGCCTATGTACTGTATACCTGAGACTGATATTAGTTATGTATTCTCTACAGATACAGAGGGCCTGGTCAATGGGAACCATCAGTCAGGAGCGTCCCAGTCGCGCCACCCAGCCCCCGGGGAGAGAGACTCCCGCTCCGAGCATAGTGCCATCGTCAGCTCCATCGAAAAGGACCTCCAGGACATCATGGACTCCCTAGTCATGGATGATCCCCAGCCTCCCTCTTCAGACCACCCCATCCCCCACTCCCCGCTGTCCCCCATGGTCAATGGAGGAGGCCGATACCTCCTCTCCCCTCCCACCAGCCCAGGAGCCATGTCTGTGGGCTCCAGCTATGAGAACACCTCCCCACCCTTCTCCCCCCTGTCCTCTCCCTCGGCGGCCAGCAGCGCAGGCAGCTACACCAGCCCTTCTCCCAGCGGATGCCTGGACCCCCAGGACCCATCCCTGCCCCCCGTGCCGGTCCGCTCATCCAGCTACAACTACACAACTACACCACCCATCCCCCAGCCAAGGACCACACTGACCAACTACAGCCCTGGAGGCGGGGTGCAGAGGGTTCCTGAGAGCCCTAGGCACCAGAGAAAAGGTCTCCTGGAGGCCCCCCAGAGCCCCAAGCCAGCCCGCAGAGGCCAGAGCCTGGACAGCCCAGGGGGGGTGGGTTCAGAGAGCCCTAGATTGACCCACCTATCTATTGCCTCAGCCGATGCCGGGTACATGGGCAGGAACGCAGTGCCAAGTAGCCCCAGATTCACGGCCAAGTTCCCCTACACCACCTCCTCCCCATCCAGTCCAAGGACGAAAGCGGGCTCCATCCTCCAGGAGCGCCCGGCCAGCCCCTTCAGAGAGCAAGTGGACCACTCCCTCACCTCCAGCCCTTCCAGACAGCTGCTATCCCAGCACAGCAGGGCCTTTCAGCCTCCCCTGGACCCAATCGTCCACATCATCCAGGGGGGCTCTCCACTCCAGCAGCACCACCCCTTCCCCCACCCCCGCACGCTGCAGCCCCCAGAGAGCCCTCGACTGTCTCGCAGGAACCTTGAGCTCAGCAGCGGGGGCAGCAGCATGAAGGAGCTCCCTCCTCTCAGCCCCTCCATGGCTCGCAGAGGGGTGCCTGTTCTCCCCGGGGCTCTCCCTGGAAGTATCCCCACATTGAGAACACCTGAGAGCCCATCATCATTGGGGAAGTTGGGAGTCCCGGAGAGCCCCAGGCTCCAACGCAAGGCCGAGTCCCCCGCGGAGGACCAGTTTGGCGGCAGTGTGGTCCGAGCCCGCAGCCCCTCCCCCACCTCAGGGTTGATGATGATGGAGAGCGGGGGAGGGGGGAGGAAGGCCAGCTTTGGGAATGCCCTCTCCCCAGCTTACAGCCTGGGCTCTCTGCCTGGCTCCTCTCCTCTTGCCAGCCCCAGGGGCCATAGGAAGATGTCTGGGGGCCCCCGGGATCTGAGGGGTCCCCACCCGGGCATGCGCGAGCGCAAAAACAGCATCTCTGAGATCAGCGACAACGAGGACGAGCTGTTGGAGTACCACCGGCGCCAGAGAGAGGAGAGGCTCAGGGAGCAGGAGATGGAAAGACTGGTAAGTAGAGCGGCCTGCCCTTAGCTGGATCAACTGTTAGCTGTGAGCTAGGCTAGTCGTTCACACCAATCATCATTGACCTACGTGATACAGAGATGCAGGGTAATAGCAACCTACAAGTTATTGGATTGGTTGAACAATATTTATCCAAGTAATACTATCAATTAAATGACCATTCATTTGTCTACTGGTCATCAAGATGGTCAAGGGCAGTGGTCACCAAAAATAGGAACGCAAGCCTTTATCGTAGTTTTTTTCACAGAAATGTTTGGTGATCGACTAGGAATGCCTTGGAGATCGGCCAGTCGATCGCCAAACATTTCTATAAAAAATAACAACTATAATGCCTTGCGTTCCTATTTAAAAAAATGTATTCCTATTTTTTAGCTACCCTTCGTGCCGGGTAGGCAAAGTGTTCCCATTTTAATGTGTCTGAAGGTACAAACTCTGCCTTCCCTGTGGGCCCGGAGAGCAAATCAAGTGCACCATAGGCCTGCCGCTGGCCAATCGGATGGCTCAGATTACCATGCCTGCAGTAACGTAGCACACGTAAAATAATGTTACAGCAAAGTTGATACTGTGAGATTTGAAAACTTCTAAAACCATGACTAGAGAGAGACTGTCAACGAATACAGCAAAGAGCTGCTGTTTTTATGAGTGAGGGTAAGTTCTTACTCAGCACTGTCAACACTTTGTTTTCAACGCTTTTATAAGCCATAAAATGCACGTTCTTCCTACTTCCACTTGTGCTACAACCAGCACTGCAGCTGTAGTGAATGAGTAGGAAAGTGTATCGTTATTATTGGCGTCTTGTGTCTTTTTAATATTGAGGAATATTTCACTTTCTCTGTTCATAGGAGTAACAACATGAATTTGTGCATGAAATAATGCAGTGCGACTCAAGTTTCGCCCTCAGCTGAAAGGCAGTGTATCTTTTTGGTCAGTGTCAGCGGAGGAAAGGGAGAGCGGAGGTACGTTGAGGCGAGCCTTCAAATGGCTGCTCTGTCGCTCCGCTGTGTCTCATTGCTACAGTACTGTGTTTTTAATAGGTTCATGTTGCATAAGCTTACGTTTTTGAAGCAATGTTCAGCAAAATCTGAGCGGTGGATCTTGGCTTGCATTTTGACTCAGAAAGTGATCTGGACTCTGAAAAGGTTGGTGACCAGTGGCCTAGGGGATAACTCAGCCACCTGGGAATATTCCCAAATCCAGCCCCTGACACTATGCTGACAGAAAAATCTCTCTCCCTGCTTGTCTCTCTCTCTCCACTATTTATCCAATAAAAACAACAATGAAATCAGAATGTTGTTAGATTGGCCCCCTCGTGGTTTTCACATAAGAATTAAATCAGAGTTATACCGTCATACACAACATGTTTATGATGAAGCTACTGGATGTGCTGAGCTGTATTTTGTTGTATAGCCTTTTTTTAACCACCATGTTTAGTCTGTCTCCACTCAAGTGTTCCTCCACATGACCAGTTAACCATTTGTTTAACCTAAGAGGATGGGAGAGGAGAGCACAGTGAAGTCCATATTTGTGAGGAGTAGGGATTGTAAAAAACTCTGAATCCCGACTGAAACCTTCTAATCTGCCAACATGCGGTGACTAAACGTCCAGGTTTTTCCATGGCAACCCCATTGTTTGTTGTCCTTTTTTGCACTGAAGAGGGGGCGGGAGCGGTAGACATCTTGGATCCGTCTGTGTCCCCGATGAAGCGCCTGAGACAATGTCCTTTTATATCTGTGTGATGAATACTCGTCTGCCTCCTTGTAGGTACACCATAGCAATAGAATGACTAGATTGGGAAACCCCCCTCAGACCTTGGCAATATGAAGTTACAGTCATGGGTACATTCTATTTCTATGAGTAGGGTGCTGCTGCCAAAATAAGGGCAGTTCTTTTGGGCAGAGATGACTTGCAACTCTGTGTACACTGGGCTATGCTCTGGTTCCCAACAGGAGCATTACTTCCATTACACAGCAGTAAAACCATGTCTGGCAATCCCAGAATGGACACAATCTGTCTCTGTCTCCTCCGTCACCCCCATGTATTGGAGTAGGCTGCTGCCCTAAGTGTAGGAGAAATATCTCTGTTCAGATTCTACGAGAAAAGCAATTGCCAGGATTGTTAAGGACAAAAAAGGTCCCCCAACATTATCAGTTAAATTGTATTTGTGATTCTCTCTGTATGGATGGGCTTTAAATTGAAAGGGTGGTTATTACAGCGAACCATAACGACCTTTGGTCTTAACCTTGTGCCGTTAGACTGGGAAATATTGACATAGGACAGAATGTAAATAGCAGAAGGAATCTCGGGGAATGTACATAAACCATGCGGATAAGGCATGTGGTTTATGGAGAAAGGTGCTAAGAAGGGGGACAGATTGTAGGGATTTACGTTTTCTTTGTCAACTGTCGTTCTTACTTTCCAAATGTAAGACGGGTGGTTTGGCGAATTACGTAACGCCTGCGTGATTAGTAACCTTGTCTGAAGCCAGAAGGCTTGCATTTGCTCCCTGAGCAAATGCCTAGGCTTTAGCTTAGTGAGCTAGCTATCCCAAGTATAACCAGATATAACCAGATTAAGATGAGCTTTGCCACTGGTATGATAGTATTTTCTTTGTTAGGAGGGATCGAGAGGGGTATTGTATGTGTTCACTGTGAACCCAGGTGTGCTCAGCTCATGCAGCACTGAATGAAGGATTTGGGTCCCGTAGCCATTATTACCATGAGCTATTTCTACATCCATTTTAATCCACCCAAAGATTCTGTTCCGAAAGGGTCTTTACGATCCAGCAACTAGACACAGAAAGAACTGTACAGAACTAAGCATGGCATAAGGTCCTTGTAAGTGGAAGGCCATAGAATCCTGCCGTGGTGCAAGATGGGGAGAAGCAGCGCAGCGAGCCTAGCGTGACACAGGTCCTCAGTGTCTCTCACAGGGATATGGGGGAAGGGGAGGTGGGGGGAGGTGTACAGTCCAATCATTGAGGCTATATTTACCCCAAAAGAGCCACACTTTCTGTACCCATGGACCGTGTCTGTCTGTCTGGTCTGGTCTGTCCAAGCCAGGGGTAACTAACTACACTTTGTCGCCAAGTTATTTTCGGATGCAGTCAGTCAGACCCTGGGGATCAGTGTCATGCCCGAAGCAAGGAGGTATGCTGGGTACAGCTATCTATCCCTACAGAGGGAGGCAGCACAGGCTCTCTCTGGCATCCTGAAACTATCAGCAGGGTTTATACATAAGACTTGTTTACTGTACCAAGCATACTCAATTATTTGAGTGTTCTGGAAAGACATTTGTGTGATTTGTGGACCGAGAAAATGGAAGTGTTCACCAGGGACGACCTCAGTCTGTTTGCAATGTTTACACAGCGCCTTCATTCTCTTTCATCCAAGTATAACGTGCCACATAAACCAGTGAAACGGTACCGTAAGATGTTATTTTCAGAGGTGAGCTCTATATCATATATGAGTCCAGACAGTTAAGGATATTATTTGTCACGTCTGAGCTGCCTTTGAGTTGTAGTCGTATACATGGTTGATTAGTGAAGCGTTGCCTTGGCCAAGACACTTGGCATATGGCGTTAGTCACTGGCTGGCTGCTCTGACTGTCAGACAGTGTTGTGAAAACGCCAGTCTACTGAAGAGGATCTCATTGTTGTAATGATGATATCCAAGGATGATGATATCACATATTCCGTTACCATTATAATGCGGACAAGTTTCGTCATGCTCACAGCAACATTTCTAAACTTAGCTAAACCAAAATACCCTTATTTGTCAGCTGAGCGTCTCAGAATTAGCATGGATACGATTTAGGTTATTATTGTTCTCTCTAGCTCGAGGGACATGCAGTGCATTTGAAAAGTATTCAGGACCCTTGACCCGTGATTTTTTTTTCTTCATCAATCTAAACACAATACCCCGTAATGACAAAGCAAAAACAGGTTTTTAGAAATGTTAGCAAATGTATTAAAAATAAAAAATTGAAATATCACATTTACAGTGCCTTGCGAAAGTATTCGGCCCCCTTGAACTTTGCGACCTTTTGCCACATTTCAGGCTTCAAACATAAAGATATAAAACTGTATTTTTTTGTGAAGAATCAACAACAAGTGTGACACAATCATGAAGTGGAACAACATTTATTGGATATTTCAAACTTTTTTAACAAATCAAAAACTGAAAAATTGGGCGTGCAAAATTATTCAGCCCCTTTACTTTCAGTGCAGCAAACTCTCCAGAAGTTCAGTGAGGATCTCTGAATGATCCAATGTTGACCTAAATGACTAATGATGATAAATACAATCCACCTGTGTGTAATCAAGTCTCCGTATAAATGCACCTGCACTGTGATAGTCTCAGAGGTCCGTTAAAAGCGCAGAGAGCATCATGAAGAACAAGGAACACACCAGGCAGGTCCGAGATACTGTTGTGAAGAAGTTTAAAGCCAGATTTGGATACAAAAATATTTCCCAAGCTTTAAACATCCCAAGGAGCACTGTGCAAGCGATAATATTGAAATGGAAGGAGTATCAGACCACTGCAAATCTACCAAGACCTGGCCGTCCCTCTAAACTTTCAGCTCATACAAGGAGAAGACTGATCAGAGATGCAGCCAAGAGGCCCATGATCACTCTGGATGAACTGCAGAGATCTACAGCTGAGGTGGGAGACTCTGTCCATAGGACAACAATCAGTCGTATATTGCACAAATCTGGCCTTTATGGAAGAGTGGCAAGAAGAAAGCCATTTCTTAAAGATATCCATAAAAAGTGTTGTTTAAAGTTTGCCACAAGCCACCTGGGAGACACACCAAACATGTGGAAGAAGGTGC
Organism: Oncorhynchus clarkii lewisi; assembly: GCF_045791955.1. NCBI lineage: Eukaryota > Metazoa > Chordata > Actinopteri > Salmoniformes > Salmonidae > Oncorhynchus > Oncorhynchus clarkii. The sequence continues at coordinate 14,572,226 of NC_092173.1, read as the reverse complement.
TCTGGTCAGATGAAACCAAAATTGAACTTTTTGGCAACAATGCAAAACGTTATGTTTGGCGTAAAAGCAACACAGCTGAACACACCATCCCCACTGTCAAACATGGTGGTGGCAGCATCATGGTTTGGGCCTGCTTTTCTTCAGCAGGGACAGGGAAGATGGTTAAAATTGATGGGAAGATGGATGGAGCCAAATACAGGACCATTCTGGAAGAAAACCTGATGGAGTCTGCAAAAGACCTGAGACTGGGACGGAGATTTGTCTTCCAACAAGACAATGATCCAAAACATAAAGCAAAATCTACAATGGAATGGTTCAAAAACAAACATATCCAGGTGTTAGAATGGCCAAGTCAAAGTCCAGACCTGAATCCAATCGAGAATCTGTGGAAAGAACTGAAAACTGCTGTTCACAAATGCTCTCCATCCAACCTCACTGAGCTCGAGCTGTTTTGCAAGGAGGAATGGGAAAAAATTTCAGTCTCTCGATATGCAAAACTGATAGAGACATACCCCAAGCGACTTACAGCTGTAATCGCAGCAAAAGGTGGCGCTACAAAGTATTAACTTAAGGGGGCTGAATAATTTTGCACGCCCAATTTTTCAGTTTTTGATTTGTTAAAAAAGTTTGAAATATCCAATAAATGTCGTTCCACTTCATGATTGTGTCCCACTTGTTGTTGATTCTTCACAAAAAAATACAGTTTTATATCTTTATGTTTGAAGCCTGAAATGTGGCAAAAGGTCGCAAAGTTCAAGGGGGCCGAATACTTTCGCAAGGCACTGTACATATGTATTCAGGCCCTTTACTCAGCACTTTGTTGAATCATCTTTGGCAGCGATTACAGCCTCGAGTCTTCTTGGTTATGATGCTTCAAGCTTGGTACACCTGTATTTGGGGAGTTTCTCCCATTCTTCTCTGCAGATCCTCTCAAGCTCTGTCAGGTTGGATGGGGAGCATCGCTGCACAGCTATTTTCATGTCTCTCCCAGAGATGTTCAATTGGGTTCATGTCCAGGCTCTGGCTGGGCCACTTAAAGACATTCATAGACTTGTCCCGAAGCCACTCCTGCATTGTCTTGGCTGTGTGCTTAGGGTCATTGTCCTGTTGGAAGGTGAACCTTTGCCCCAGTCTGAGGTCCTGTGTACTCTGTAGCAGGTTTTCATCAAGGATCTCACTGTACTTTGCTCTGTTCATCTTTCCCTCGATCCTGATTAGTCTCCCAGTCCCTGCCACTGAAAAACATCACCACAGCATGCCTGTGTTCCTCCAGACGTGACGCTTGGCATTCAGGCCAAAGAGTTCAATTTTGGTTTCTTCAGACCAGAGGATCTTGTTTCTCATTGTCTGAGTGTCTTTAGGTGCCTTTTGGCCAATTCCAAGTGGGCTGTCATGTGCCTTTTTAATTTAGGAGTGGTTTCCGTCTGGCCACTCTACCGTAAAGGCCTGATTGGCGGAGTGCTGCAGAGATGGTTCTCCCATCTCCACAATGGAACTCTGGAGCTCTGTCAGAGTGACCATCGGGTACTTGGTCACCTCCCTGACCAAGGCCCTTCTCCCCTGATTGCTCAGTTTGGCAAGCGGTCAGCTCTTGGAATGGTCTTAGTGGTTCCAAACTTCTTCCATTTTAAGTATGATTGGGGTCACTGTGTTCTTGGGGACCTTCAATGCTGCAGACATTTTTTGGTACCCTTCCCCAGATCTGCACCTCGACACAATCCTGTCTCAGAGCTCTATGGACAATTCCTTTGACCTCATGGCTTGGTTTTTGCTCTGATATGCACTTTTAACTGTGAAACCTTTTACATAGACATGGTGTGCCTTTCAAAATCATGTCCAATCAGGTGGACTCCAATCAAGTTCTAGATCAGTGGAAACAGGATGCACCTGAGCTAAATTTCGAGTCTCATTGCAACAGGTCTGAATACCTATGTAAAAATGTATCTCTGTTTTTTTATTTTCTCTACTTTATTTTCTCTATTTTCTCTCTTTCACCCCCCCCTTTCTCTTTCCCTGTCTCTTTCGCCAACTCTCTTTCTCTTTCACTGTCTCTCTGTGCATGCAATTCTGTTCGTGAAGAATTTCTAGCAAAGGGAGATTTACTTTTTCAGAGTTGGTGAGAATGTCAGAGAAAAGGATTGGCTCTTCACAAGAGAGTGAAAGGCCAGTCATGCAGAGAAGAAATCTTTGTCAGTGTTCACATGGATTAGCACACCAAATATAACCAGCACACCAAATATATTCTTGGCTGTACTGTCCTGTCATCGGACAGCGTGGCTTAGGTTTTAGACCTAGAACAATGCCCGGTCAGTCACTGGTCAAAATCTGTGGTCAATCATAGGGCTGTTGCAGTGACCGTATTACCGCCACACCGGAGTTCACGAGTCATGAAGGCAGTCAAATTCCACGTGACCATTTATTCACGGTAATTAGGCTTCTCCAAGCTCTGATGCTGCTGATGGTCATTATTAGCCTACCAAACATGCCAACTGCCTGGTACTCAGCATTCTATTGTCCCTATAAACACCATGACATCAATGCAAATGTAATTGAAAATCTACTCAAACACTTCATGAGAGCCCATAAGCTCATGTTGCGCAACATTTCTATAGGCTATTAAATTTGTGCGTGAAAACAGAGTGATGGCCTCTATTAAAAGGAGGAGGATCCCATCATTTTTCTATAGGCTAGGTCTACTTTCTCATATTTTCTAATATTAAGCACATTGCTTATCTTTACAACAGGAATATAGCCTACCTGGCTGGCATGAAAATGAACCACAGGAAAAACATCCTCCATTCTCCATTTAAGTGCAGAGATTACATGTATTTTTCCCCCTGCCCCTGTTTCGAGACAGGTGCATGATAATGGTCCATTCTAAATCAAAACGAATTTCACACGTATATGTAAAGACAATATTTAAACAAGAATAGTCTGATGAGCTTATCACTTGTGAATTACAGTTGAAGTCGGTGGTTTACATACACCTTAGCCAACTACATTTAAACTCCGTTTTTCACAATTCCTGACATTTAATCCTAGTAAAAATGCCCTGTCTTAGGTCAGTTAGGATCACCACTTTATTTTAAGAATGTGAAATGTCAGAATAATAGTAGAGAGAATGATTTATTTCAGCTTTTATTTCTTTCATCACATTCCCAGTGGGTCAGAAGTTTACATACACTCAATTCGTTTTTGGTAGCAGTGCCTTTAAATTGTTTAACTTGGGTCAAAGGTTTCGGATAGCCTTCCACAAGCTTCACACAATAAGTTGGGTGAATTTTGGCCCATTCCTCCTGACAGAGATGGTGTAACTGTATCAGGTTGGTAGGCCTCCTTGCTCGCACACGCTTTTTCAGTTGTGCCCACAAATTTTCTATGTGATTGAGGTCAGGGCTTTGTGATGGCCACTCCAATACCTTGACTTTGTTGTCCTTAAGCCATTTTGCCATAACTTTGGAAGTATGCTTGGGCTCATTGTCCATTTGGAAGACCCATTTGCGACCAAGCTTTAACTTCCTGACTGATGTCTTGAGATGTTGCTTCAATATAGCCACATAATTTTCCGTTCCTCATGGTGCCATCTAAGACCCTCCTGCAGCAAAGCAACCCCACAACATGATGCTGCCACCCCGTGCTTCACGGTTGGCATGGTGTTCTTCGGCTTGCAAGCCTCCCCCTTTTTCCTCCAAACCTAACAATGGTCATTATGTCCAAACAGTTCTATTTTTGTTTCATCAGACCAGAGGACATTTCTCCAGAAAGTACGATCTTTGTCCCCATGTGCAGGTGCAGACCGTAGTCTGGCTTTTTTTATGGAGGTTTTGGAGCAGCGGCTTCTTCCTTGTTTAGCGGCCTTTCAGGTTATGTTGATGTTGACGCGCGCTCCTGACAGAGTTACCTCTCGTTCCAGTGCCTTTCTGAAGACAAAGGAATTCTCCGGTTGGAACATTATTGATGTTTTATGTTAAAAACATCCTAGCGATTGATTCCATACATCGTTTGACATGTTTTTAAAGGACTGTAATGGAACTTTTCGAGTTTTTGTCTGGATGAAGTGCTCGCGCCTCATGAAGATGGATTACTGGGCTGAACACGCTAACAAGAAGTGGCTATTTGGACATACATGATGTAACTTTATGGAACAAATCAGTCATTTATTGTCGAACTGGGATTCCTGGGAGTGCCTTCTGATGAAGATCATCAAAGGTAAGTCAATATTTATGGTGTTCTTTGGGTTCTGAGCGATGTTTTGGGTTCTGAGCGCCGTTCTCAGATTATGCTTTTTCCGTAAAGTTTTTTTGAAATCTGACACAGCGGTTACATTAAGGAGAAGCCTATCTTTAATTATGTGAATAACACTTTTATCAATGTTTATTGTGAGTATTTCTGCTAAAATCACTGGATGTTTTGGAATCAAAACATTACTGCACATAAGGTGCCAATGTAAACTGAGATTTTTTTACATAAATATGCACATTATCGAACAAAACATACATGTATTGTGTAACATAATGTCCTATGAGTGTCATCTGATGAAGATCATCAAAGGTTAGTGATTCATTTGATCTATATTTCTGCTTTTTGTGACTCCTATATTTGGCTGAAAGAATGGCTGTGTTTTTTGACTTGGCGGTGATCTAACAATCATATGTGGTGCTTTAGCTGTAAAGCATTTTTTAAATCGCACACGATGGGTAGATTAACAAGATGTTTATCTTTCATGTGCTGTATTGGACTTGTTAATGTGTGAAAGTTACTGTGTGAAAGTTGAATATCGCCTTTTCAGCAGAATGTTTGTCGAGGTGTTCCGCTAGCGGAACCCCTGCGCTAGAAAGGTTAAAGATATTCTTTTCCTTAATGCAACCGCTGTGTCAGATTTAAAAAAAGCTTTACGGAAAAAGCACACCACGGATAATCTGAGTACAGCGCTCAGAGACCAAAACAAGCAATACAGATACCCGGAGTCAACAAAAGTCAGAAATAGCACTATAAGTATTCACTTACATTTGATGATCTTCATCAGAATGCACTCCCAGGAATCCCAGTTCCACAATAAATGTTAGTTTTGTTCGATAAAGTCCATCATTTATGTCCAAATACCTCCTTTTTGTTAGCGCATTTAGTACAGTAATCCAAATACGCAGGCACTAGGTCCAGACAAAGTCAAAAAAGTTATATTACAGTTCGTAGAAACATGCCAAATTATGTATATAATAAATCTTTAGGATGTTTTTATCATAAATCCTCAGTAATGTTTCAACCGGAGAATGTCTTTGTCTTTAGAAATTAAAGGGAACAGAGTTAACTACCACGGGCGTGCGCCTGACTGAGCACATGGCCTTCTGGCAGACCCATGACTCAATCAGCTCTCATTCTCTTCCACTTCACAGTAGAAGTCTGAAACAAGGTTCTAAAGACTGTTGACATCTAGTGGAAGCCTTACGAAATGCCATATGACCCCACAGACACTGTATATTAGATAGGCTAAGGCTTGAAAACCTACAAACCTCAGATTTCTAAACTTCCTGGTTGGATTTTTTCTGAGGTTTTTGTCTGCTATATGAGTTGTGTTATACTCACAGACATCATTCAAAAAGTTTTGGAAACTGCAGAGTGTTTTCTATCCAAATCTACTAATTATATGCATATCCGGACGTGAAAATACTGCCCCCTACCCCAAAGAAGTTAAAACAGAATAGTCGCACGTGCGCACTTCCTCAAATTGTTTGGAGAAAACATCCTTTCTATTTTATTCAGCTTTGTTCAATTGTATTCTTCATACTATAAAATAATATAAAATAATTCCACACACTTCTAAGCAAATCTTGTCTGCTAAATTAACCTAGTGTAGCCCACAGCCATATGGCATAGCCAGATCAGGACAACTCAGAGTATGCTATTTTGTTCTTCTGAAATAGACTACATTTTCTTCATATCATGTTTCTTTAGACCTGTCTAAAATAAATAATGGATTTATTGTGAAGGTGTAGGCTATATTACAAGGATTTATTCAACTTTTTTAATTGTAGATGTTCCAAAGGTCTGCATCAGTGGCTTGTAGGCGGTGTGTGGAAGCCAGAAAATTATAAATGTATTTGTTAACTTACGGTCAATTACCGTGAGCCCGACTAGTTATTTGCTTGACAATCACCGGCTGACGAAATTTGGTGACCGTCAGGTAGCTGTGATTGATTTTAAACACTTGTATATTTTGTAGTTCTTACAGCAGTATACAACTTTATTATTCTAACTACTTTCCATCATTAGGCCTAGAGTTAGAAGCATCCATGGAGGCCTGTGTGTGTGGTTTTAAAGCACGGTGAGTTTCGAGTTTACTAGCCAGGGAAGATTATAGTGATCGCCACAGCTTGATTGAGAAAAGAGAGACCCAGATTATCTGTGAGTAGACAGTAAGTAGCAAATCTCTCATTCATACTCCATTTGAAGGGAAGCTATTGTAGTCTTTTCTGTGTGAATAACAATAAATATGCTCTGTGTCTATTTTAGGTTCTCTGTGTCAGTTCTACCGCCCCATTGTCACAATTTGCCAAATACGGCACGCTACCATGCTGTTTCAAAGCAATCGTTGTTTGGGTGCTTAAGATGGCATGTGAGGTGATCAAAAATAAGTTAGGCTATCTGCATTCAGAGAACATTCAGGGAGATAGAGGTCATAGGGCTGTCACAATTATTGTGTAATCGTGTAGCCGACTATTATGGACAATAACCGTGATCTGAAATTTGTTTTTGTCATTACCATCTTAATGCATTCATTTTAGATGAAGGGGGATTACACTTTATATTCAAGTAGATCAAGTTTACCCAATAGCAGTTGTTCATTGTTACATGAATTAGGTAAATCATTTTACGAGCAAATTGGAACGACCGGGAGGAGAAGCTTCATTTCCAGAAGTTGCAAGCGGTCAAAAACCCTCTGTCTGAAAAGAGGACAAGAAATGTTATCTTGACAACAACAAAAAAATTATAAAAACATATTTCCACAAAAGGCACTATTCTTACCTTACTTTATTTTAGGAGAACTCCTACTTTATGGTCTCCCAAGGGTGTGCAGAAACATGTCTTAAGACTAGAGCATTGTAAACAAATAGGCCCCCAATAACTTGTTTTTCTGATCTGTTGATTTGGCTGTAGGATTCTTAATATTTTATAAATTCTATTAGGATATAAATATTAATCAGTAACATAGGCGTGGTTATGTAAGCCACATCCCGTTTGAGGAAGTCAGCCCCATATAGTGAGCTCTGACCCCTCCTTCCAGTGTCTAAGCCTCTCCCCCTGGGCCTGAGGACAGAGGAATGATCTCCATCCGAGCTCTGTTGAAACGTGAGGAGGTGAATCACAACTGAACAAGCCAGCACTGGGAAAATAACCTAGCAATAGAGCCACAGTGCAGCCAAAGCTTGACTGTACATACTACACTGATCTAGGACCAGTAATGGAGCAACGTAATGTCCTCAATGGAAGCGGATCGGAAGCACACACAGCGGGACAGAGTAGGGACCAAGCCATGCTGTACTTACTCTCTCTGGCTCAGGAGTACCCAGCTTTCCTCTCCAATGTGACTGCACTCATGAGGGTAACAGGTGACAACTCTAATATTAGCAATCGTGGAACTGTTGCTGCTGTCTCTGTCTATATTTAAATGTGATTTGTTATGTGTCTGTGTGTTTGGATGGTGTTAAAGACTTGTGTCGGGTATTCATTGTTTCGTTGGTTATAACTGCATTAGCAAGAGAGAGCTACACAGACAAGTTTTTAAACTGTTAACCTCTCTAGGGTATGTGGGACGCTAGCATCCCACCTGGCCAACATCCAGTGAGATTGCAGAGCGCCAAATTCAAATACAGAAATACTCATTATAAAAACTCAGAAAATATACAACTATTTTACATAGGTTTAAAGAGGAACTTCTTGTGAATCCAACCACGGTGTAGGATTTCAAAAATGCTTTACGGCGAAAGCATACCTTACAATTATTTGAGAACATAGCCCAGCAGACAAATCATTACAAACAGTAACCAGCCAAGTAGAAGAGTTACACAAGTCAGAAATAGAGATCAAATTAATCACTTACCTTTGATGATCTTAATATGTTTGCATTCAGAAGACATTCATTTATTCAATAAATGAATCCTACAGACGAAGAACCATATATGTGATATTTAAAAATAAAAAAAGAGATATACATCAAAAATCATTACTGGACACCTTTTTTCTATAGTGAACCGGTTTCACAAGCTTTCCACACGCTAATTAACAATCATTTTAAATGTAAAGATAGGCTCTCGTGGAATAACCGTTTATGTGCACAACTCAGAATGGACGGACAAGCGTACAACTTTTCTGTTGCTGATGAAAATTGCCGAAATGTGAGAAAGAAACGTAAAACAAAACTAAAAGAATGGAAAGACAGGCAAATGAAGATCTTACGGGATGCGGGAAAACCCTATACAAATAGCAAGGGTCAAGAAAAGCTGTCCAAAAGAGGTATGTGGAAGAACCGTATATCAAACAATCAAGCTAGCTAGCTATAGAGTACAGTAAGTAACATGTATGTTCTGGGTTGTCTAATTTGTGACTATAGAGAAAACATATTAGCTAAAGTTCGTTGGCTACTAACTTACACATTATCGTTACAAATGTTATTGCTAGATTATAGAAGAAACATAGCTAGCTACTTTTTCTCCATCCACCAGATGATTCGACATGGCTACAGTAGCTAGCTAGTTATATGTAACGTTACACTGTATCCTGCAGGGATTGCACACCGAGGGTTCATTGAGTTGGCAAGCTGCATATTGAAGTGGGTGAAGACAAAATTCACGCCACTCACCAAACCAGAGGTGTGCAAGTTGATCATCTTCAATGACAGATGCTGTGGGCAGAATAACAACTGGCGGATGCTCAACCTGATGTCGATGCTCGTCTCTATGGGTTACTTTACCCAAGCTGAGCAGAAGTTCATGTTCTTTGGTCATTCTTTTCTTCCTTGTGATCGATCTTTTGCCACCATCGAGAAGAGGCGCAAGGTGTCAGTCCTTCATACACCTGATGATGATACTTGAAGCACAACCAGCAAAACCATTCAAGGCGATGAGGATGCAATGTGAAGACTTCAGGCACCTCCTAGAATCTGTCCTCAAGCGACCAGCTGAACTACAGATCACCTCAGTGAGGTGGTTAAAAGTCACAGGTATTGCACAGAGAATAGTTTACGAACAATAAAATATCCTAATGCTGGACTGTGAAAGTTGTTTATTGATGTCAGGAACTTCAAATGTTTCTGTTCTAATTTCAGTTGAGGATCCTTGGAATCTGTACGCCAGACAGAGCCACAGTCTATTTGAGGGATGGAAATCGTGGCTGATCTCCAAACCAAAACAAGGAGCTACACCTCAACCTCCCTATTTTGCAAGCCCATTGAAATAACAAAAAAATATAAATTGTTGTTGGAAGATATGGGTATGGTGAATTATTTGTCAACCATAAAACACCTAATGTGGTACACACAATTAATAATATAAAAATAACTGATTATCTTAAAATGGAAAAATTGTCACATATATGGTTCTTCGTCTGTAGGATTCAAATGTTCCTTTTGTTCGATAAAGTCTCTCTTTATATCCAAAAACCTCAGTTTTGTTCACGTTTTCTTCAGTAATCCACAGGCTCAAACGCAGTCGCAACAGGCAGACAAAAAAATCCAAATTGTATCCGTAAAGTTCATAGAAACATGTCAAACGATGTTTATATTCAATCCTCAGGTTGTTTTTAGCCTAAATAATCAATCATATTTCAACCGGACAATAACGTCGTCAATATAAAAGGTAAACAAGAAAGGCACTCTCTCGGTCATGCGCCTGAAAAAACTCTGCGTCACGTTAGGGTCTACTCGTTCAGACTGGTCTTACTCCCTCATTTATAAGAATACAAGCCTGAAACGATTTCTAAAGACTTGACATCTAGTGGAAGGCATAGGAACTGCAAATGGAGTCCTAAGTCAACGGATACTGTAATGGCATTGAATAGAAAACTACAAAATCCCCCCAAAAACTTCCTGAATCGATTTTTCTCAGGTTTTCACCTGCTAAATCAGTTCTGTTATACTCACAAACACTATTTGAACAGTTTTGGAAACTTTTGAGTTTTCTATCCAAATCTACCAGTTATATGCATATCATATCTTCTGGGCCCGAGTAGCAGTCTGTTTAATTTGGGCATGCTTTTCATCCAAAATTCCGAATGCTGCCCCCTACCCTAGAGAGGTTAACAATGTTATGCTAAGATGACCTTGAATTGAATGATTCAATTCTCACAGAGAAACATACCATGAAACTCTTACGCTTCCTTTCAAAGTGCATCCTATCCACACAACGTCAAACACACTCAGCTTCAAGACCTCTGCGTCTGTCGCTAAGAGATTCTAGAGTCATGTTAGTTAGGAACCAAATAGACTGAAACAGGGAGGGATAACCTAGACTCAGGGCTCATTTTCATTTTCCATTGTATGGAAACCAGTATGTAATTTTGTTATTTGAGTGAACTATCCTTTTTAATGAGCACAACTCAGGCCACAGTGAAAACTCCAACCTGAGGGTGTAAATGTTTGGAGGTCAGGGGTCATTCATCTTCTACTGTGTGGCTGTGAAGTCTGAGTTTAGCCTAGTAAAATTCTGCCGTGCCAGTGTGTTCTGTCTTCTCAGACAGGGGCCCAGCCAAAAGGGAGGAGACAGAGAGAGAGGGAGAGAAAGTGGGGAGACAGAGAGTGAGAGACTGTATGTTCATTTAACCTCACCTGGACAAACCTGGTCTTATGGATATCATAGAAAGCATGCTGCAGTATCATAAAAGCTACTAGTTGTATGGTGGTGTAGACTTGGTGCTTCCATGTTCTCCTGTAGTACATTGTTTTGCATTTAAATATTGTGGGATGGATGATGGGCACAACACAATGTATAGGTTTGGAAACCTTTGTCATCTAGTCAGCTTCTAAAACGGGATCATACTTCACTTGCATCTTTCCTCGAAACTTGTCTCTGTTTTTTATTTGACATGTGGCTGTAAGACCGGCCTTACTGCCACTCAGAGAGACATCCAGGGGAAGGGGGCAGTTGTCTCATTAATAGAGGCATCATTAGTTTTGAATGCAAACCAGTTTGACCAGGGACAACAAGTTTCCTCTCAAACATAGTCAGTGATACAGGCTGCATCCCAAATGGTATCCTATTTTACCCTATGGGACCTGATCAAAAATAGTGTACTGTATAGGGAATAGGGTATCATTTGGGACATGGACACCAGTACTGGATGCTGCTGGAGGGCTAGTCTTCCATGTGGCTGTTTGAAGCTGCCGTTCTAATTAGCGCGAGCTAGTGACTAGCGCCACAGAAACCGCCGTGATTTTTCATCAGAGAGAGAGAGAGAGAGAGAGAGAGAGAGATATCTTCAATGCGGTTGTTTTCCCAGTGTTCGCTGCACTAAGGAGAGTGTGACGTTCTTTTTTTCCTTGGGTTATGAGTTGTGAAGAATGCCTTTGCATCAGTGAGACTCTGAATTTGTTCTTGGTAACTTGGTGGCTGTCCTTGTTGCATGTCTACAGTGCAACATTTTAAGCAATAACAAAACATGTTCCAATCCAACGGCTGACAAGATGCCTACAATATCGGCATTCCCCACAGGGGTGTTGGTTGTTTTCTGGTCAGTGTATATACACTGAGTGTACAAAATTAAGAACACTTGCTCTTTCCAGGACATAGACTGACCAGGTGAAAGCTATGATCACTTATTTATGCTAAATCCACTTAAAAAAGTGTAGATGGAGGGGAGGAGACAGGTTAAAGAGGGATTTTTAAACCTTCAGACATGGATTGTGTGTGTGTGCCATTCAGAGGGTGAATGGGCAAGACAAAATATTTAAGTGCCTTTGAACTGGGTATGTAGTAGGTGCTAGGTGCACCGGTTTGTTTCAAGAACTGCAACGGTGCTGTTTTTTTCACGCTCAACAGTTTCCTGTGTGTATCAAAAATGGTCCACCACCAAAAGAACATCCAGCCAACTTGACAAAACTGTGGGAGGCATTGCAGTCAACCTGAGTAATTGACGCTGTTCTGAGGGCAAAAGGGGGAGTGCAACTCAATATTAGGAAGGTGTTCTTAATGTTTTGTAAACTCAGTGTAATTTGACCATGCCATCAGAAAATATGTCATTGTAAACAGCTTTGCTCACTGGGAAAAGGATGCAGAAGTGCATAACAAGGACAGGAGAGAGAGGAACAGAAAAAGGAGGAAGAAGGGAGAGAGACTGGTACAACCACAGATTCACATTGGAAAGAAGGCAAGGAAGAGATCAAAGATTAGGCCTAGTCGTTAAACGTTAGGGAGAGTGGGTTTGTGGGAAAGCTACTGACTCACTCAAAGAAAGAGGATGTTGAGAGAGTGAGGGATAGGTAGAGTCCCGGTGTTTGGAGAATGCCTTAAAATCGCTGGCTAGAAATAAGTGTGCCTGAATGTCCCAACGAGGAGCATCAATCACTTTCTGCAATACACCATTTATCCTCACTCCAGACTCTTTATCAAATCGGTCTCATGTCAAGCAATTACCCTAACATTTTCCTGGGTTTTAATCTCCTTTGACTTTCTTAACTGTACACTTCAATTACTCATTGGATCGCTGCCAGTCAGTTAGCTAAACAGGCTAAGTACATTTTGCTAATATGAGAAGGAAAGCTAATGATGCTTAGAGAGCTCGCTGCGAGTTCGTGTTGTGCTGTCACATTTTGTCTTTCGATGAATTTAAATGGAGGTGGGAGGAAGAATGACTCAGTAAACAGTGCAGAACAACATGAAATAACCAGGAATGAGTCATGGATAAATGGAACGTGGGTGGGTTAGTTGGTGGGAGTACTGCCATCTTTGAATTGCAACCAGTTTGACTATTGAGTAGGACTGTCAACCCGGACCTTGGCTTTTCTGGGTCTGTGGGTTCAAATCCCAGGTTGGCCATAGCAGGGATGGACCTTGTTGTACAGTATTTTACTTCTCATTAAGTATTTTCCTGTGGAGCAGACTGTAGTGTAACTGTAAGGCTGGTTGTGGTTTAGACTTGTGACTGAGCTGATCCCTTGAGTCTCGCTTTAGCAGATAAGGAATAAGTCTTTAGCTTGGCTAGGAAATCCAGTCAGTGTTCCTCCTGTCAGCAAGCTGGATCTGCTACTACTTCAACACTGGAGCAACATCAAATTCAACTCTTCCATCTGAATAGGTCAGACATGAGAACATGCAGTATGGACAGAAGTGGCCAAAAGTTTTGAGAATGACACAAATATTAATTTTCACAAAGTCTGCTGCCTCAGTGTCTTTAGATATTTTTGTCAGATGTTACTATGGAATACTAAAGTATAAATACAAGCATTTCATAAGTGTCAAAGGCTTTTATTGACAATTACATGAAGTTGATGCAAAGAGTCAATATTTGCAGTGTTGACCCTTCTTTTTCAAGACCTCTGCAATCCGCCCTGGCATGCTGTCAATTAACTTATGGGCCACATCCTGACTGAATGCAGCCCATTCTTGCATAATCAATGCTTGGAGTTTGTCAGAATTTGTGGGGTTTTGTTTGTCCACCCGCCTCTTGAGGATTGACCACAAGTTCTCAAGGGGATTAAGGTCTGGGGAGTTTCCTGGCCATGGACCTTAAATATCAATGTTTTGTTCCCCGAGCCACTTAGTTATCACTTTTGCCTTATGGCAAGGTGTTCCATCATGCTGGAAAAGGCATTGTTCATCACCAAACTGTTCCTGGATGGTTGGGAGAAGTTGCTCTCGGAGGATGTGTTGGTAACATTCTTTATTCATGACTGTGTTCTTAGGCAAAATTGTGAGTGATCCCACTCCCTTGGCTGAGAAGCAACCCCACACATGAATGGTCTCAGGATGCTTTACTGTTGGCATGACACAGGACTGATGGTAGCGCTCACCTTGTCTTCTCCAGACAAGCTTTTTTCCGGATGCCCCAAACAATCGGAAAGAGGATTCATCAGAGAAAATGACTTTACCCCAGTCCTCAGCAGTCCAATCCCTGTACCTTTTGCAGAATATCAGTCTGTCCCTGATGTTTTTCCTGGAGAGAAGTGGCTTCTTTGCTGCCCTTCTTGACACCAGGCCATCCTCCAAAAGTCTTTGCCTCACAGTGCATGCAGATGCACTCACACCTGCCTGCTGCCATTTCCGAGCAAGCTCTGTACTGGTGGTGCCCCGATGCTGCAGCTGAATCAACTTTAGGAGACGGTCCTGGCGCTTGCTGGACCTTCTTGGGTGCCCTGAAGCCTTCTTCACAACAATTGAACCGCTCTCCTTGAAGTTCTTGATTATCCGATAAATTTAGATTTTGGATGAATTAGGTGCAATCTTACTGGCAGCAATATCCTTGCCTGTGAAGCCCTTTTTGTGCAAAGCAATGATGACGGCACATGTTTCCTTGCAGGTAATCATGGTTGACAGAGGAAGAACAATGATTCCAAACACCACCCTCCTTTTGAAGCTTCCAGTCTGTTATTCGAACTCAAATAAGCATCGCAGCGTGATCCCCAGCCCTGTCAACACTCACACTTTGTTAACGAGAGAATCACTGACATGATGTCAGCTGGTCATTTTGTGGCAGGGCTGAAATGCAGTGGAAATGTTTTTTGGGATTCAGTTCATTTGCATGGCAAATAAGGGACGTTGCAATTAATTGCAATTCAACTGATCGCTCTTCATAACATTCTGGAGTATATGCAAATTGCCATCATACAAACTGTGGCAGCAGACTTTGTGAAAATTAATATTTGTATCATTCTCAAAACTTTTTGCCACGACTATACACTAGGTAGGAATGTGAGTCAGAGGCCTGTTGTTTATTGAGGGCACTAAATATCTTTCATTGTCAGCCCTACATCTCTGCGTTTACACAGGTCTGGAGACAATGGAGGGGTTTGGGGGTGGGACTCTGTAGAAGGGCTGTGTTTGTTTATCTGTCTCAAGGAGGGAGACTTGGATTTGTTTGATCGGGACTCCAATGAGTCTCACTGTCCTCCTAGAGCTGTGCCTTTTCACACCTCCACAATGAGAGTAAGTAGCCCACTGATTTGCTGACTTTTATTTGCTGTACTGTAGATGATCAAATTGAATTTTCATTGGTTGATTGATTTAATAATTGATAGTTGTGGTTTTTTACTCTTGAACATGGTGAACTTTAAACAACAAAATAAACAAAAATATAAATGCAACATGTAACAATTTTGAAGATTTAGCTGAGTTACAGTTCATATAAGAAAACCTGGGATGGCATAGGCCCATCCACTGGGGAGCCAGGCCCAGCTAATCAGAATTAGTTTTTCACCACAATAGGGCTTTATTACTGACAGAAATACCCCCCCCCCCCCCCCCCACTCTCTTCAACCCATCTGACAATCCCGCAGGAAAAGAAGCCGGATGTGGAGGTCCTAAGCAGGCGTGCTTGTATGTGGTCTGCTGTTGTGAGGCCGATTGGACACACTGCCAAATTCTCGAAAACAATGTTGGAGGCGGCTTATTGTGGAGAAATGAACATTAAATTCTCTGACAACAGCTCTGGTGGACATTCCTGCTGTCAGCATGCCAAATGCACGTTCCCTTGAGACATCTTTGGCATTGTGTTTTGTGATAAAACTGCACATTTTAGGGTGGCCTTTTATTGTCCCCAGCACAAGTCGCACCTGTGTAATGATCATACTGTTTAATCTGCTTCGTGATATACCACACCTGTCAGGTAGATGGATTATCTTTACAAAGGATTAACATGCTCACTAACAGAGATGTAAATGAATTTGTGCACAAAGTTTGAGTGGAATAAGCTTTTTGTGCGTATGGAACATTTCTGGGATTTTTTTATTTCAGCTCATGAAACATGGGACCAGCACTTTACATGTTTGGTTTACATTTTTGTTCAGTGTAGTATTAGGCCTACATAGTGTTGTGTGGATGCTGCCATGCTAGTTGTGGAACTCGAGGAAACTCTTGGAATTCTCTGTGTCATATAATCGGTATCAAAGCACGAGACTAGCGGGTGCTAGACCATTAACAGCCATGTGTTTAATAGGTTGTGGATGTGAAGTAATATGCTATGTTGTGATTGGAACCAGTCAGTAACTTAGACCTACACGGAGCGGAAGCTGCAGGTTCAGAGTGAGACGTGTGGGCCAACTTGGAGATCCAATGAGTCGCCCTCTTCTCCTTTCCTCTCGCCTCCTCATGTTCTGACTGTGCCACCAGGTTTTGGTATCGTGTGCTTTAAAGGTGCTTGGAAAACTTTAGTCCCACCTTGCCTCTGCCGTGCCTCTACCCTGGGGGAGCCAGCTAATGACATCTACAGAGACTGTTTAAGGCTTATAAACTGAGGGATTTGACCTTTTTAAAATCCCTCCGCCATTTCCTGGTTGTTAAAACCTCTCTGGGATATGTGGGAGCGTCCCTTCTCGCCAGGTATTTTGGAGCGTCCCTTCTCGCCAACAGCCAGTGAAAGTGCAGGGCGCCAAATTCAAAACAACAAAAATCTCATAATTAAAATTCCTCAAGCATAGAAATATTTTAAGCCATTTTAAAGATTAAATTCTCGTTAATCCAGCCACAGTGTTTGATTTCAAAAATGCTTTACAGCGAAAACACCACAAACGTGTTAGGTCAGTACCTAGTCACAGAAAAACACAGCCATTTTTCCAGCCAAAGAGAGGAGTCACAAAAAGCACAAATAGAGATAAAATTAATCACTAACCTTTGATGATCTTCATCAGATGACACTCATAGGACTTCATGTTACACAATACATGTATGTTTTGTTCGATAAAGTGCATATTTATATAAAAAAAAAATCATTTTACATTGGCGCGTTACGTTCAGTAGTTCTAAAACATGCAGTGATTGTGCAGAGAGCCACATCAATTCACAGAAATACTCATCATAAATGTTGATGAAAAAACAAGTGTTATACATGGAATTAGAGATATACTTCTTCTTAATGCAACCGCTGTGTCAGATTTCAAAAAACCTTTACGGAAAAAGCAAACCATGCAATCTGAGTACAGCGATCAGACAACAAAGCAGCCAAAAGATATCTGCCATATTGTGTAGTCAACATTAGTCAGAAATAGCATTATAAATATTCACTTACCTTTGATGATCTTCATCAGAATGCACTCCCAGGAATCCCAGTTCCACGATAAATGTTTGATTTGTTCGATAAAGTTCATAATTTATGTCCAAATAGCTTCTTTTGTTAGCGTGTTTGGTAAACAAATCCAATTCAGGTCCAGCCGAACGTCGGACGAAAAGTTCAAAAAGTTATATTACTGGCCGTAGAAACTTGTCAAACTAAGTATAGAATCAATCTTTAGGATGTTTTTATCATAAATGTTCAATAATGTTCCAACCGGAGAATTCCTGTCTGTAGAAAAGCAATGGAACGAGAGCTAACTCTCTCGTGACCGCGCCTCAGAGCCTGTGGCACTTTGCCAGACTCTCATTCCCCTCTCATTCCCCCCTCCTTCACAGTAGAAGCCTGAAACAACTTTCTAAAGACTGTTGACATCTAGTGGAAGCCTTATGAAGTGCACAATTTACACTGTATATTGGAATGGCAAACAGTTGAAAAACAACAGACCTTAGATTTCCCACTTCCTGGTTGGATTTTTTTCTCAGGTTTTTTCCTGCCGTATGAGTTCTGTTATACACACAGACATCATTCAACCAGTTTTAGAAACTTCAGAGTGTTTCCTATCCAATACTACTAATAATAGGCATATATTAGCATCTGGGAAAGAGTAGCAGGCAGTTTACTCTGGGCACCTTATTCATCCAAGCTACTCAATACTGCCCCCCTGTCACCAAGAAGTTAAGAACAAATTCTTATCTACAATGACGGCCTACCCCGGCCAAACTCGGACAACGCTGGGCAAATTGTGCGCCGCCCTATGGGACTCCCAATCACAGTCAGTTGTGATACAGCCTGGAATCAAACCAGGGTCTGTTGTGACACCTCTAGCACTGAGATGCAGTGCCTTCGACCGCTGTGTCACTCGGGAGCCCCCCCAAAAACTTATGAACGGGAAGCATAGAAATAGTGCACATTGAACAGATCTAACGCTTCTTAGAGTTGCTTTCAAGTAGAAGAATAGATCTATAACTCACATTTCTATGTGGATTTGGTCAGGTCATCCAAAAAGTAACATATTGACACTTAAGTCTGTGGTGGCCTGGGACTTGAACATAAAAACACCTTAGGCACTGGGAGCTCTGCTTGTAAAACAAAAGAGGGTACTTTGTGCTTATACAAGAGGAGTAGAGGTGCTCAAACGGTGCGTCAGAAGGCGAGGTACTCAAACGGTGCGTCAGATGGCGAGGTGCTCAAACGGTGCGTCAGATGGCGAGGTGCTCAAACGGTGCGTCAAGAAGGCGAGGTGCTCAAACGGTGCGTCAGAAGGCGAGGTACTCAAGCGGTGCGTCAGATGGCGAGGTGCTCAAACGGTGCGTCAGATGGCGAGGTGCTCAAACGGTGCGTCAGAAGGCGAGGTGCTCAAACGGTGCGTCAGAAGGCGAGGTACTCAAACGGTGCATCAGATGGCGAGGTGCTCAAACGGTGCGTCAGATGGCGAGGTGCTCAAACGGTGCGTCAGAAGGCGAGGTGCTCAAACGGTGCGTCAGAAGGCGAGGTGCTCAAACGGTGCGTCAGAAGGCGAGGTGCTCAAACGGTGCGTCAGAAGGCGAGGTACTCAAACGGTGCATCAGATGGCGAGGTGCTCAAACGGTGCGTCAGATGGCGAGGTGCGGTGCGTCAGGTGCTCAAACGGTGCGTCAGATGGCGAGGTGCTCAAACGGTGCGTCAGATGGCGAGGTGCTCAAACGGTGCGTCAGATGGCGAGGTGCTCAAACAGTGTGTCAGATGGTGAGGTGCTCAAACGGTGCGTCAGATGGCGAGGTGCTCAAACGGTGCGTCAGATGGCGAGGTGCTCCACTCTTGAAGGTCTTTAGACACTAGCTCTGTCTGTGCGAGAAGAAAAAAAACGCACTAGCAATTTGCTGAAGTTAGCAAAAACCGGGCAACCAGTCACTGAACATAAGATCAGAAAATCACATAATGCGAAAGTTGTGTCTACGCTAATTTGATGCTGTCATGCTGATTCATGTACAGAGAAACACATGGGCATTGCAGAAACAGAAATCAGCCTAGGCTCTTTGAACCTAGACAGACAGACAGACCTACTGTGTTCAGACAGTCTGTTTGGACACAGCGATTATGTTGACTCTCTGTTAACTTTCTAACAGCACCAAAAAGTAAACATGCTCACAGAGAGGTGGTGGGATTCGAGAGAGCATATAGTATGATATCCAGATATTATTTTCAGACCTTTGTTCAAATAGTGTTTTCTTCCAAATATTTAAGCAGCTCTGTCTGGCACAATGGAACCAATGGGATGGTCCCAAAAGTGCAAACCTGCCACGTATGGCACTCAGGCTTGGTCGATCAAATGCTCAAAGTATCTGAAAAAAAATCAAAATAAATTGAACCCAAGTCTGATTCTCTATAGCCCAGGGCCATGCACTGCCAGCCAGGTCCTGTTACATGGTATGAGAGAAAAGCTGCTGGATTTATGCCATACAAACTTTAAAGCCCCATGAATGCCTGCTGTCGGTATGCTCTGTTTCTTAGTAAACTACATTCTTAGCAAACAAAAATGCAGGGAATGAGAACATTTTCTGTTTTTCTCAGCTGTCGGTGTAGTCAGGCCTGCATTTTCTAGACCTAATTCACTAATCAGTGAATCCAGAAAGGGAAGGCATGGTGCCATTTTCAGATGAAAGCCAGTAAGATGTGGGTGTTGTGCATTGCAAATGGAGGCTCCACTGTTGTGCTTTCCCCTCATATCTCTAGTGAACATATTGTAGCCCAGGGCTTGTTCTTCTAACCCTCTGTTAAGTGAAGATGGCTGACTCAGATTACAGGTTAAGGTAATGTAGGGTTTGGTGTGTGAAACCCCAATCAGAGAACCTCACTTACCTAAATCACAGGGAATCACTGTCTGAGTGTGCATCAAAAATTCTAGAGCCTACCACCTGAAAACTTTAGTCATATGTTTATTTAACTAGGCAAGTCAGTTAAGGACACATTCTTGTTTACAATGACAGCCTAGGAAGAGGGGCAGAATGACAGATTTTTACCTTGTCAGCTCGGGGATTTGATCTAGCAACCTTTTGGTTACTGGCCCAACACTCTAACCACCAGGCTACCTGCCACCCCAAGTATCCCTAGTTAGGTCTAAAACCTAGCTGGTTTTAGACCTGGTGTCAAATCTGATGGAGTAATGTGGTACGGGTGCTATTTCCATGTGATCAAAACATCTCCTTCATCTGAAAATACCAAACATAACTCATCTGGAAAAAAATGTGTTTTCTAATATTCTTTGTCTGTGTTTATCTGTCTGAGCACTGTATTCTACTGACTGCCTAATAACCTTTTCACAATACTTAGTCGAGCTGTACTGCTCTGGCCCGGTTACCGGAACCGTGCTGGAAAGAACAATGTAAAAAGAAAAGCCAAGTCCAAGTCAGCACAGTACAGTTGGTTCGGCACAATAGAGTGAAAAGGAACTCGTGTCTCTGTAAAACCAGAGTCTGCAGCAAAGGATTCACAGCAGGGGCCAGTTGAATTTTAGTTGTTAAAGGTCACCTCAGGGGTCACCTGGTGATGAGCAGCAATGGACTGCTGCAGAGGTGGGCCAGCACACCTCTTAGAATGACACCTGTTTCTACAATCACTGTGTTTGTTGAGACCCCTGAGTAGGACCTCTAGACACTGGCAATGCACTGCCAGCTGTGATACATCTTGTTGTTTCAGGGGTGCACAGGCAGTCTATATGTCTGCTCATTGGGATCAAGACACGGTCGTCAGTATAGTACCTATAGTTAACCTACTAACTTCCTGTGACCCAGTTATAGGCAATGACACAATAACTATGAACACACCAACATCCACAAACATGTCAGTTAAGGGAGTTTTTTTTGTGTTGTTTCGTAGGAGTGTGATCTGTACTGCGTATTAGACCAGCTTGGTCTGGCCTAGCCATTGCTGGAGCTAGATCTGTCCCTGATAAGACCTGGTTCCTGAGGAAAGATGCCATCACTGGGGGGAGGTGGGGGAGGGTCTGGGGAGGGTTTTGTTTATCTCCACCCACCTCCAAATTGCTCATTTCCAGATTGGCATCAGTGGCAGCCACACACAGGAAATGAGATTTGGGGCGAGGGCGAGGAGGAGGACATATTTGCAGCTGAGGCTGGATGTAATCAGATCTTCTATGTTTCTGTCTGTCCACAGGAGAGGCAGAGGCTGGAGACCATCCTGAACCTGTGTGCTGAGTACAACAAGGGCGACGGGCCCTTGGGGGGTGAGGCAGAGGGGAGGATGGGCTTCCCTGGGGGTCTGGGACCGGGGGAGGGGGCGGCCAGGAGACCCTCTATGGACAGCTTGGCAGGGTCCAGCTCGCTGCGTCGTAGCATGGCCCAGAGACAGCAGAGGGAGAGCGACGAGGAGAACCTCAAGGAGGAGTGCAGCAGTACAGAGAGCACCCATCAGGAGGTGAGGACGCCACTTCCTCCACAGGCCCTCCACAATGGAGACCGATACCAGGTCAGACGTAGGGCCGTCTATTATCACTTTCATCATTTCTACTGCTTACTATGAGAACTACAGGCATGACATACTAGTACTTACTATGAGAACTACAGGCATGACATACTAGTACTTACTATGAGAACTACATGCATGACATACTAGTACTTACTATGAGAACTACAGGCATGACATACTAGTACTTACTATGAGAACTACAGGCATGACATACTAGTACTTACTATGAGAACTACAGGCATGACATACTAGTACTTACTATGAGAACTACAGGCATGACATACTAGTACTTAATATGGGAACTACAGGCATGACATACAAGTACTTACTATGAGAACTACAGGCATGACATACTAGTACTTACTATGAGAACTACAGGCATGACATACTAGTACTTACTATGAGAACTACAGGCATGACATACTAGTACTTACTATGAGAACTACATGCATGACATACTAGTACTTACTATGAGAACTACAGGCATGACATACTAGTACTTACTATGAGAACTACAGGCATGACATACTAGTACTTACTATGAGAACTACAGGCATGACATACTAGTACTTACTATGGGAACTACAGGCATGACATACTAGTACTTACTATGGGAACTACAGGCATGCCATACTAGTACTTACTATGAGAACTACAGGCATGACATATTAGTACTTACTATGGGAACTACAGGCATGACATACTAGTACTTACTATGAGAACTACAGGCATGACATACTAGTACTTACTATGAGAACTACA
Source organism: Oncorhynchus clarkii lewisi (assembly GCF_045791955.1). Classification (NCBI taxonomy): domain Eukaryota; kingdom Metazoa; phylum Chordata; class Actinopteri; order Salmoniformes; family Salmonidae; genus Oncorhynchus; species Oncorhynchus clarkii. The sequence goes on along the minus strand of NC_092173.1, from coordinate 14,549,747 downwards.
GGCATGACATACTAGTACTTACTATGAGAACTACATGCATGACATACTAGTACTTACTATGAGAACTACATGCATGACATACTAGTACTTACTATGAGAACTACAGGCATGACATACTAGTACTTACTATGAGAACTACAGGCATGACATACTAGTACTTACTATGAGAACTACAGGCATGACATACTAGTACTTACTATGGGAACTACAGGCATGACATACTAGTACTTACTATGGGAACTACAGGCATGACATACTAGTACTTACTATGAGAACTACAGGCATGACATATTAGTACTTACTATGGGAACTACAGGCATGACATACTAGTACTTACTATGAGAACTACAGGCATGACATACTAGTACTTACTATGAGAACTACAGGCATGACATACTAGTACTTACTATGGGAACTACAGGCATGACATACTAGTACTTACTATGGGAACTACAGGCATGACATACTAGTACTTACTATGAGAACTACAGGCATGACATATTAGTACTTACTATAGGAACTACAGGCATGACATACTAGTACTTACTATGAGAACTACAGGCATGACATACTAGTACTTACTATGAGAACTACAGGCATGACATACTAGTACTTACTATGAGAACTACATGCATGACATACTAGTACTTACTATGAGAACTACAGGCATGACATACTAGTACTTACTATGAGAACTACAGGCATGACATACTAGTACTTACTATGAGAACTACAGGCATGACATACTAGTACTTACTATGGGAACTACAGGCATGACATACTAGTACTTACTATGGGAACTACAGGCATGACATACTAGTACTTACTATGAGAACTACAGGCATGACATATTAGTACTTACTATGGGAACTACAGGCATGACATACTAGTACTTACTATGAGAACTACAGGCATGACATACTAGTACTTACTATGAGAACTACAGGCATGACATATTAGTACTTACTATGAGAACTACAGGCATGACATACTAGTACTTACTATGAGAACTACAGGCATGCCATTGAAATGACAACAGAATGCAAGAGCTTACTGCATGCATTTTAATGTGGAAAATTGCTAGACATAGCCTGACCTTGAATTTTGACACGATTGATGGTTAAACGGACACAGGAGGAAGATCACAACATTTGTTTTCCAAGCGACAGTGTTTAACAAGGAGGCATGTGATGTAAATAGTCCCTCCCTAACCTAATGTGTGTGTCTGTGTGTGCGTGCAACCGACTGAAACCGTTAACTACTGCCAATGGGCCATGCTCTTCACACTTATATGTGACAATGTGCCTGCCTCTTCTGTCTCTCTCCCCCTTCAGCATGAAGAGCAGTCTGTTTCTGGCGGCGTGGAACGGGCAGAGCTGGGTTACCTGGAGGACGAGAGGGTCAGAGTGCTGGCCCGAGTCGACGAGCTCAAATCACGGATTACAGAGCTGGAGCAACAGCTACAGGAGTCCAAGCAGGAGGTAAGAAAGTCCATCAGTTCAATTTCCAGATAGTAAGCTACTTCTAATACTAGAAAGATATGTGGGGAAGCTGAAGGAAACTATATACTGTGTGTGTGTTTGTTTGTGTGTCTGTGAGTGTGTGTGCATTCATATACATTTAGTAACACAAACAAGCAGAAAGTGATTGAATGAGCTCTGGGTGGTGTCAAGTCACATGCACCGCTAGGTCTGCTGTCTGTTAGGGAGCTCTGTGATTGGAGCAGGGGGCCAGGGGGACTCATGTGTGACGGGTGTGTCCCGTTCCCAGGCGGAGATGGAGCGGGCCCTGCTACAGGGGGAGAGGCAGGCGGAACTGGACCAGATGGAGGCAGAGACGGAGATCATCAGACAGCTGCAACACAAGCGCAAGGAGCTGGAGAACACCATCCAGAGGGAGAAAGACAAGGTCGGACCCTGGGGGAAAACACACACACAGTATAATCTCCTGTACACAGTAACCAGTCTTACCACCTGCAGATGACTTTTAGCTCCATTTATAAACATGTCATTCCAACGTTACTGTGTTGTATTTTAATGGAGAAAACCAACCGCCCTCTAGACGGTGGGTATGCAGACAGGGAGGTGAGATTTGTGAGATCTCAACATTGTGTTTAAACACCACAGACACAACCCATCCCACCTTTCCCTCCACTGGACTGTCTGTTATAGTTCCTGTTCAGGTGGATGTAACGTTACAGAACGTTCACGTAGAAATGTATCCTGTAGAACAATATATACAATTTTCTGACGGATAGAAAAAAGGATTCATGGCAGTTCTATTCGTGATGTTTCTGCAGCGTTCCGAACGTTTCACATCACTGACTATACATCATGTAAGCCTCAAAGGGACTGAACAGCCTTTTCTGGTATCTTGACATTCCTTAAAGGCATTGCCAAATCCTGGATGGCTTCCCAAGACCGTATCTAGTTGGTTTTGCCATCCCAAGGTAAATTCGCCCAGCCGTAGCAGTCGCTCTTCAACCTCCCCCAGCGAGGAATGCTCCATCCTTCCATCTGTTGTATGCATTGGTGTTTTACCTTAGAAGAGCTTTGGACGATGGCTCTTAGACTTAAGTATGGGTGTTTTTTTTCTTTATTTTTGGTTCTTCATTTTCCTTGGTGGTTTCTCTGTCTCTCTCCTCAGGGATTTTTCTTCTTCTGCAGCTCGGCTCCACTAACCATCCTCCATTAACCTCTAATCCTCTCACTGCTTCACTCAGCAATTTCCTCTCCTCCTTTCCTCCACTGTCAGCCTGAAATCCATGTATGTCATTATCACTTGTCTTTAACGTGTCCCAAATGGCTCCCTATTCCCTATACAGTGTACTATTTTTGACCAGGCTATGGGCTATGAAGGGAATAGGGTGCCATTTGGGACGTAGGTGTGAATTGATCTTTTAGGTTTCTACTTCGCTGAAGCTTTCGGGACAGGATGCTAGTGGGTATGAGTGGCTGGCCACTAAAAGTATATCTGTGGGAGTCTTTTTAGGACTATTGTGTAGGCTACATTGCCCACCAAATACTGTAGTTCATAACATTACAGAGGGCCTCTATCTGAAGGCTTTACACAACTGTATGTTGTTTTCACCTAGTCATGTCACTCCACTGATGTAGGCTTTATGTAGACACACTTAAACTGAGAATCTGAAAGGGGTCATTTTCTTGTCTTTCCTTCTTAAGGCTTTAAAAAAAAATCTTGTTATTTGTATATTCCTGACAATTTCGGAGAGTCTCTCTCTCGCTCTCACTTCCTGTGTTCAAGTTAGAACCTTGAGACCCTGTCGGTCTGTCTCAGCTAAAACTACAAATCAAAACAAAATCTTAAACTAGAAAAACTACCTGTATTGTATTGTCCTCTTCTCTACTGTTATTGCCATTGGTCACAGACAGAGGTGGAGCCAGAGCAGGGTGACAGTTAGGCAGATTGGAGAAAAGGAGTGCCACTCAAACTCCAAAGCACCGCCCACACCCCTCTCCCACCATGTGACTATAGATAATGCAGTAATGCTAAAAAGGTTCTAGGTTTGCAGATCGTTTCCCTCTCTCTCATGCATGGTTTACTCTACTCTACTGGTTGTACAGTGGCCCTCTAGAGGTAGTTTACCAGGCGCTTTCACTACAATCAGACTCAGGCTCTAACTCTCTCTCCTTATTCCACACATCCTCTCCTCTTCTTCAAAACATATTGGAGGAAAAGATCCAAGGTTTTTCCCCTTTGACCTTCCATCCGTTTCGAATGAGACGAGGAGAGCCGACGCGGGGAATTGAGGAGGGCCTATTGCGAAAGAGCTCCATACTGTACCAGTGAAAGCTTTTATACCCTCCGGGGATTTTGATATCACAGCCTGGGTGCCAGTAGGGCAGTAGTGCAGAGCACTAGTTACCCATGCTTACACCGCCTGCACTCACATGCTGCAATAACAACAAAGATCTGTTGTTATTGATCGTTCCGTAAGCTTTTAACCAGATGCCCAGAGGATACCCAACCCTGCTACCCTTGACCTTCTGTAATTCATGCTTTAGCAGTGGGCCTTACTCTGATCTACTGTTTTGTCTAATTTGGTATGAGCGAAACCCACAAAGTGCCTGGAAAATAACGGATTGATATTTACTGCTGTTTTATAATACAACTGTTTTAAAAACATTTTCAAACACAATGGTAGTCAACCATGATAACTAAAGCAACACACTAATTAGTAACGATATGCTGCTCATGGTTCATTTTGGGAAGCCCGAAGAAGCATGAATGTGACTTCTGATCATTCTAGCATGCCTACACATCCGGTTCGAAACTAACTGGACTGACCTAAAGTATTAATACCAAAGTCACATGAAAATCTGGATAGGCCAATTATTATTATTATTTAATAAAAAATTCAAGCCACATGATAAAGAGGCACCACTCAAAGTAGTGAAGTGAAAAAACAACCACAGCTTAGCCAAAACAGAAACTATTTCATGTTTGATCAAATAGCAAAATCTCCCGTTCCATCGCAGACCAGTGTTATCATGAGCATCGAACCCTGCAGCTTGGAAATGTCTGGGAACAAGAAGTCTGTTCAGACCTGTTTGAGGCCTGGGTCGTGTTCATTAGGCACCGAAAGGGGAAAACAACTGACTTAAACAAGGAGAATGTACCTGGACTTGTCCAATAAGAAACGGACATTTTTGCTTTCCATTGCAATTTTTTTTTTTTTATGTTTTCAGTGTTGTGCCCTGCAGTCCAGCACTTTTAAAGTTAGTCACTGGGGATTGAATTCACAGTATTATAAACTCCACAGATGCCCCATGTCCCTCGTCCTCTGGCTTATCCACTGTTGTGACCTCTAACATCGGAAGCTTTTTGCATGGCGTGGATTTGAGCAAGTGTTTTTTTTTTTTTGCTTTCTCTCTCTGTTGTCCGTCCCCCCCCTTCCTCTCCTCCCTCCCACCCGGACGGTGTGTTCTCTTTCTAGGAGAGGGCAAATGTTGACGCAGAGCGCCGCGCCCTGGCGAGCCTCCAGGAGGGCTACAGTGAGCTGAAGAACCAGCTTCATAACTGCCCCGAGTCACTGAGGGAGCAGTTACACGAACAGCTCAAAAGGGTCAGTCGTCAATCTACCACCAAGACCACCACCCCCAACCACCCCTGAGACCCAGAGACAGGCAGTGTCCCCCCAGCCCTTGTACCCCTCCACACACCCACCCATTTCCTCCACCCTCGCCTCTGAGCTACACCAATCCAACATTTTGAAGGGAAATTCCAGCAGAGCCACATCACAATTAGCGTATACTTACCTCCAGATTATTGAAGTACCCAGTAATAGAATAGCATTTTCAGGAAAAGCTGAAGTGGTGTACTGACGGATTTACAAGTGTAATGTCTACTGATCTCCTGGATAAAGTGATTTACAAGTGTAATGTCTACTGATCTCCTGGATAAAGTGCATAGAAGGCTGCACTTGACGGCCAAAGAAACGGAATTGGAATTCAAATTCTATGATGAACACTGAAAAATGTTCGTAACATCCAAGAAGATGGCATACAGATCTAGGGTAGGTTTCCTGGACACAGATTAATCCTAGACCTGGACTAGAAAGTATGCTCAATGGAGATTCTACATGGACTAGACTAGGCTTAATCTGTGTCTGGGAAACCTGCCTGTAATGTTTATGCCAGATGCCGGTCGGTGATTGCTGCATAGTATGCAAAACACTATCTTGGTATCATAAGACCTGGTGCATACCTCTTCAGATACTGTTACTGGGACCTTTACCCCTTTAGCTGGGACCTGTTGCACTCTGCACGTATGAAAATCCTGTCTTATGCCCTTCTCCTATGTGCTAATGCCACAAGCTGCTGGAATTTCCCCTCTCCTCTCTCCGCCACAACGATGTGCTTTGCCTCTGAGCAATCAGAAGGAGTGTCAATATGGCTCCTGATGACTTTGGGGCGAGGTGCTGCATTGTGGTGATTTCTGGGCCGTATGTGCGTTGCAGGCATTTCACACAGAGGTGTGTGTGCTGTCTGTCTGGTTGATACAGTCTCTGCATCTGGAAGCATCCCTCCCTCTCTTCTTGATTAGTGATGGCTTATTACCCCTTAATAACTGCTTACTAATCTATTAATGTAGACACTTTCCACTCCCTGTCCTACTCTCTTTTCATGTCTTTCCTCTAAATGGAAATGGGTTTGTTTTGTGTCTGAATAATGTTTTATATCGTCAGCTCTCTGAAAAGTCAGTCCATAGAAAATGTATTTTACATTTTGTCAGGCAGTGCAACTGTTTATCAGCCAATTACATGTTGCACGTTAGCTCTAGTCACTTTGCTGTCCTATCCACGTAAAGTAGCATGACATATTGGCTGACCAACTTGACATGAGAACAATTGCTATGCAATTTCCCTTCGTTACAGGACAGAAAGCAGATATAATACATTTTGTATACTTCTGCATTTGCAAATGCCGCCTTGTACGTCTCATTGGGTCATGTTCATTAGGCACCGAATGGAGGAAAATTTAACTGAAACGGGGGGGGGTCAAAATAAACAAAACATTTTCCGTTGCGTACACTGATGAACACGACCCTGCTTTGCTGTAGACATTCTTCAGAAGTGCGACAGAGGCTCTTGAGTGGCCTGCTCTCCAAACACAGAGGGCCTGAAGATGTCAGTGTTGACATGAGCCTTCTCTCGTCAACGTCAGTAACGCTCTGATGAACTGACAGCAAGGGCAGGCCCTTGTCTTTCCCCCTGCAAAGTCCTCACATCTCTGTGTGGGTTTCTTCGGTTTATGGTAAAGGATCAAGGCATTCAGTTGGGTTCTCACATGCAAATCAGCTATAAAATTCAGTATAGAAGATAGTACTGTATAAGTACTTTAGTATTACTAGAGTAAAAGCACAGTATTACCTTTTGTAACATATAGATAGATAGTGCAGCAGAGAAGACTGCTTGTCGCCATTCAATCAACCTACTGGGCTATAAAATCTTTCAACCAATGAGATTCGCAATGAGGCAGTTTCCTCCAGATATGCATGTAATATTGATTGTTGTTGCTGCTGTATACCACAACATTTTCATAATGTTATGGTGCTTCTCCATTGGTGGCATAGTTAGGAACCTAGGATACAATGAAGAGAGAGTCTAATGGCAAAGTTAACCCAAATAACATAATATTAAAATCTATCAAAGCATGATCAACGTAGTCATAGTGTTAAACAGAACTCCACCAATCGTTAGATAGAACCTCCATGCAGTCTACTCTGGACTTGAAGCACATTCATTCCGTGGCCTATCACCCCTGGTTGTGCTGGCTTGGCTTGGGCCTTGACCGCCGTGGCTGAGGAGCATGGTCATTGGAGAGTGTCAAGGGGGCGGAGGGGGTTGGCCTGACCCTGTGGTGACCTTGTGGGGTGTGGTGGGGCTGTCTGTCTCTTGGGGTTGGTAGTTGTTGGTACTTTAGAACCCTTTTCACACTATTGTGCCAACCCACACCAGACTCTGCTGGCTCAGGTATTTTCTAAACACATTGTGCTTTCTATGAGGAATGCATGAACAGGCAGGCCAAATACAGCTCGGCTCGGCTCAGCAGTGTGAAAACTGTATATTATAGGAGGCTGAGGCCTGGTGTGGTTGTGACCCATTGTGATGGGCTCTGTGTGGGGTTCAACAGGAGGGCGAGACCTTGGAGTCAGAGACAAAACAGTTTGAGGACCTGGAGTTCCAGCAGCTGGAGAGGGAAAGCAGCCTGGAGGAGGAGAGGGAGACCATCAGCCAGCAGCTGCTGCAGGAGAGGGCCGAGTACCACACCAGCATGGCCAAGAGGAAGGTAATGGACTGGACCACAATGGCTGCTCCTATCAATTCTGGCAACCCTTCATAATATCTGGAGCTGTGAATATGAATGTCTGTCAGAGAATCTAGCTCATTTCTGATGATGGCAAAATGCCTTTACAGGTTGAGTGTAAATAGTATGATCATTCACATCAAGAATGGTGTTGGTGGGGATACCTGACAAAGACATGATACATGATCACTGCGTTGTTTTGAGTGTAGTGTACACTCCCATTCAAAAGTTTGGGCTCACTTAGAAATATCCTTGTTTTCCATGAAAACATACATGAAATGAGTTGCAAAATGAATAGGAAATATAGTCAAGACGTTGACAAGGTTATAAACTTTTTTTTTGTCAAAGAATCCTCCATTTGCAGATCTTTGGCATTCTAGTTGTCAATTTGTTGAGGTAATCTGAAGAGATTTCACCCCATGCTTCCTGAAGCACCTCCCACAAGTTGGATTGGCTTGATGGGCACCTCTTACGTACCCTACGGTCAAGCTGCTCCCACAACAGCTCAATAGGGTTGAGATCCGGTGACTGTGCTGGCCACTCCATTATAGACAGAATATCAGCTGACTGCTTCTTCCCTAAATAGTTATTGCATAGTTTGGAGCTGTGCTTTGGGTCATTGTCTTGTTGTAGGAGGAAATTGGCTCCAATTAAGCGCCATCCACAGGGTATGGCATGGAATTGCAAAATGGAGTGATAGCCTTCCTTCTTCAAAATCCCTTTTACCCTGTACAAATCTCCCACTTCACCACCACCAAAGCATCCCTAGACCATCACATTGCCACCACCATGCTTGACAGATGACGTCAAGCACTCCTCCAGCATCTTTTCATTTTTTTCTGCATCTCATGAATGTTCTTCTTCGTGATCCGAACACCTCAAACTTGGATTTGTCTGTCCATAACACTTTTTCCCAATCTTCCTCTGTTCAGTGTCTGCATTCTTTTGCCCATTTTAATATTTTCTTTTTATTGGCCAGTCTGAGATATGGCTTTTTCTTTGCAACTCGGAGTCGCCTCTTCACTGTTGACATTGAAACTGATGTTTTGCGTGTACTATTTAATTAAGCTGCCAGTTGAGGACTTGTGAGGCGTCTGTTTCTCAAACTAGACAATCTAATGTACTTGTCCTCTTGCTCAGTTGTGCACCGGGGCCTCCCACTCCTTTATCTATTCTGGTTAGAGACAGTTTGAACTGTTCTGTGAAGGTAGTAGTACACATCGTTGTACGAGATCTTCAGTTTCTTGGCAATTTCTCGCATGGAATAGCCTTCATTTCTCAGAACAAGAATAGACTGACGAGTTTCAGAAGAAAGTTCTTTGTTTCTGGCCATTTTGAGCCTGTAATCAAATCCACAAATGCCGACGCTCCAGATACTCAACTAGTCTAAAGAAGGCCAGTTGTATTGCTTCTTTAATCAGAACAACAGTTTTCAGCTGTGCTAACATAATTGCAAAAGGGTTTTCTAATGACAAATTGGCCTTTTGAAATGATCAACTTGGATTAGCTAACACAACGTGCCATTGGAACACAGGAGTGATGGTTGCTGATAATGGGCCTCTGTATGCCTATGTAGATATTCCATAAAAAATGTGCAGTTTCCAGCTACAATAGTCATTTACAACATTACCAATGTCTACACTGTATTTCTGATCAATTTGATGTTATTTTAATGGACAAAAACAAGGACATTTCTAAGTGACCCCAAACTTTTGAATGGTAGTGTATATTTTCTCAATTTAAAGTTATCTTGTTGAGTACCCCTTTAATTCATCAATAACTCTTTAAACGTGTTTTCTTCCAGGACAAGGTGGCAGCTCTGGAAGGCCAGGCCAGTCAGCTGGGACAGCAGGCGTCTCAGGAGTGTGACAAGCTGGCTAAGGACAGGAACCTTACCCTGCAGATGCTCCATAAGGTAACATTACAATACAGTCTATATCTGGCCCAGCAGCCACTACAATCTACACATTGGTTGGTTATTACTCTGTTTTTTGTAAATGGACTGGTGATTCCCATGGAACCACTTTGAAAATGAATATAATTAGAATCTAATCATTATCACTCTCTGGTCTTGCTTGACAATGTGAGAATTGCACACAAAGTCATCACCAAATGAAGGGCATTGTGCCATGCCAGCCGCCTCAGATTAAGTCTATTAACTAAGAGCTTGTTGGCGTTTTTCCCATTTGTCGACATTTCACTTTCAATCTCGGCGTATGTGCTGCCTTGTCCCCAGCTTTTCTGCAAGTGGAACATTTTTTAATTTGGTGAAGAAACTATGGCAATCCATAGTCAGGACAGAGTCCGATACTTATGTGTTCTGGTGTCTCTGTGTTCTAGGAGAAAGAGAGACTATCGGCCCTGGAGAAGAGGTACCTCAGCCTTACAGGAGGAAGGACTTTCCCTAAGAGTTCCAGCACCATGAAAGAGGTGAGGGGGGTTTATCTTACGGTCTTTCAGGGGTCACACCGCCAAGGACAGTTATCTACCATGACGCAGATATATGAACGGACCTCCGCTCTGATCACTTGTCTAAAGCCACACTCCTTAATTTGTGTATACTGGCAAAGACTAACAAAGACCACCACTAAAGATGTTAACAATGGAGCAAATGGCCTCCATTACATTTTCACATGCAAATAGTAGTCTAAGGATACTGGATTTCTATGATACATCTGTTGTCCTCAATGAATTATTTAAAGTTACACAATTAGACTGTGGCTTTAAGGGGAATTTGATGGTTTTCATAGTTGAGATGGTAGAATGTTTGACTGATGAATAGAACTTGGTATCTCTCTCTGTTTTTACATGCGGTGTAGGTCTAGTGTGTGCTTGTTCTACCACTGGTGTGCCAGAGTAACCATTTATTTACTGTGTTTAACACAATGTGGTGTCCGCTTGTGAAGTATGGCCTTATTTACATTGCGTTCGGATAGTTAGATGCAGCTGATCACATCAGTAAGACCGGTTTGATCTGATAATTCAGATCCGACAGACATATTCTTTTGGATTGGAAACATCTGCACTTTGATGATGGATTGTACATATCTCAACTCAGGCCAGCGAGATACTGAATCCGTGGGCTGTGTGGTTTAGTCTGAAAACATGAACCGATTAGTCTGGTGCTAAACTCTCGTCCAATTCTAACATATCCTATCAACCTGCATTCTTATGCATTTAGACCACGTTCATTACATGAGATGTCTATCAGTTTCATTGTTGAATTGGATATTCAACAATGATATTAATTTAGACCACTGTAAACTAGACCAATGAAACTGAATATAACCCATACAAGGGCACTCAATGTGCAGTAACACCTATGTTTGACCCTTTTGTGATTGACAGTTTTTACCCCAATACTGTATTGACACTTGTGTAGTTTAGAGGGGCATAAACAGTAACTGTACTGTACAGCAACTGGAGCTGGAGCTGAGACCAGTGTCCCTGACTGTCCCTGTTGAAACAGGAAGTGCTCCATATCAGCGAGATTGACCTGTTAGAGGACTCCCACTCCCAGCATCCTCTCTGCCGACCCGCTGCTTTCTTTTTAAGCTCCTCCTTTCAGTTATACCCAGGGGGCAGCCCGACAGAGGTAACCAGACTAACTGTCAGTGTAACTGTTCCTGCATGACACCTGAGCTCACTCACTGTAACCCCCCTATGCACAGTGTGTCTTGCCCAACACTTAAAGGCCCACTCTGTGATATTTACAGCTTTATAGGAAACCAAGGTGCGAGGTTGCCATTTTGTTGTTGTTTTTTAATTAAGGAGTGGGCCTTTAAGAGGTCTGCGTGAGTTATGTCTTGTTACCCCCAATGACTCCCAGCAAATTGCACCCCGCCCCCCATATGTAGCTTAAAAACACATTTGGTCATCCTGTGAGGCCCTTGAAATACAGTACTGATTTGAATGTCGTCATTGTTTGTCTTTATGAAATACTTGGTCTGCTGGATTAACTGTTGCCATTTTAATTGATGTGTCTCTTCAACTTTTAGAATGGGCAAAAGCATAAACAACTCATGCTACAACTGGGGTGTGAGGATGCTGTGTTTGTGTGACGGTTTAGCCAGAGGCTCACATGCATGGTGCTTTGTCTCTCATTGAAGTGTACTATTCTGTTTGGTTTGTGTAGTACACTTCTCTCAATTAGCGTTTTGCTATCCTTTGAAGATGGCGAGAGCTTGTTGACGTCACTGTTATTCTATTCTTTCGCAGCGTGTTTGCAGTTCTCCAGCCCGATGTGAGGCTTGGGGAATTGTGGGAAATTACAGGGTAGAGAGATGCTGTGCTCCTTATGTATTCCGTTCATGTAGTTGTTCATGTTTTTCACACATATGTGTTTTATGTTTTAAAAACACAAGATAAAGCAGCAGCTTGTCTTAGGTGGTTGTAAAGTGTACGTATATTATATGCCTGTGTGTGAAATGGGTGCACATCCGTGTGTGTATGAGTATGCATATTATGAAAAGGACGTGTCATGGAGTGAGCTCATGGCCTCTTGTCCTGTTTGGTTTGCGTTGCGTTGGCTCTCAGGAGTACATGAAGCTCTCGGATGTCTATAGGATGTATGGGAGAGATTGCCATGACACCCAACTCACCACCACTGCTCAGCACGGCCTCTCGCTCATCCTAGACACAGCTGTCCCCTGCGAGGTACCACTGCTCTCTCTTTCTATCACTCTCTCCATCACTTCCTACCTCTCTCTCTCTCTCTCTCCCTGTCTCTGTCTCACTCTATTCTCTCCTTATCACTCCATCTTTTCATTCTTTACCTGTTGCTCTTCTCTCTAGTTGTCCTCTTGTAGGTAGCTTACTGTACTTACATACTGGTGTATTGGCTTTCTGCTAGATGGCCCTGTCCTTGTTATAATCAGCTCAACTAACCTCTGAATTACTGATTTGAGAATGAGAATTTTGAGGATAATGGTACCAGACCTGGATGAAATGCTGTACATATGTCATATACATTCAAATACTTGCCAGTATATTTTAGGTGAGCTTGATTTAGCTTGGAGCTTGCACTTTTGGAACTATTTCATTGGTTCCATTGTACCAGGCAAACTGAATCAAGCACAGCTCAAGTATTTGACATACTGTATGTATTTGACCCAGATCTGGATGGTACAATGGGTTGATATTATTGAAAGACTATCCATATGAGAGTCAGGTTTACTGACATGTATTTCACATGCTGTCCTTGTAGCTTCTGTTTTCCTCCCTGTTGACGTGTGTCCTTCTCTGTCTGTGTTTCTCTATCTTCCCTGTTTGCCCTTTGACATCCTGTCTGCCTGTTTATATGTGGCTCCCTGAATGAAAGGAGTATTTGACTGTGGGCCAGTTAACTCAGATCTTTGGGATGCCGAAGGTCGAGTCCTCCCCTACCTCTCCTCTCCGGCCCCTCCAGTCAGGAGCGGGAGACCCTGCCTTCTCCTGCCTCTCCGTTCCTCACGGTTCCTCCCTCTCTCTCTCTGTTGAGGTGTGTGTCTGGTCTCTCTCTCTCTATTCCTTCTCACCCATCTCTCCTCCACCTCTCGTTTCTGTGAAGATGCCCAAATGACTCCTCTACCCCAGTGGACAAAGCTAGTTGAAATGACATCATTCATTTCAACTGTTTTTTTCCGTTGAGAGACCTATTTGTCAGCATTTGCTGATGTTTCAAGAAGATGAGAATTAACATAAAAAAAACATAACATTTAGAAAACTACCAGATCCTCTTATTTGCTCATTAATGCTTTGTTTTCTTATTTCTCTTCCTCCTCCACTCCCTTGCTCTGTCCATCCTGTCCTTTGCCTCACTGCTGTCCATCCTGTCATTTGCCTCTCTTACTGTGGACTCTTCACTGCGGCCCTCCAGTACCAGCCTGAGCGCAGTAGGCCTCAAATCCCCACTCTCGATTTAGAGCAGTGGTACCAGGAGGCGATGGCTGCTGGGGTGAGCAGCCATCTCTGCCCCCCTCTCCCAGCTAAATCTCTCTCCCCTCGCAGGCCTATGCAGGTAATTCTCAGAGGTGCTGCCTTCTCCTCCTCTTTTCTATTCCTCCCCATGTTTTACTCTTCCATTGTTTCTGTTCTGTCTTCATGTTCTCACTTCCGATGAAAATGCCTTTTCAAGTGCAGTGTGCTTTGTTGATTGAGCTAATTGTTCATCGATGGTCTGCCTGGGCTTGCTGCCACTCATGCATTTAGTTTTCCTGTCACGGCTGTTGAAAGGAGAGGACCAAGGTGCAGCGTGGTGAGCGTACATTTTCTCTTTATTTGAAAAAAGACGCAGAACAAAACAATAAACACTACAAAAACAAACCGTGAAGCTAAAGGCTATGTGCCCTAAACAAAGTCAACTTCCCACAAAGACAGGTGGAAAAAGGGCTACCTAAGTATTGTTCTCAATCAGAGACAACGATAGACAGCTGTCCCTGATTGAGAACCCTACCCGGCCAAAACATTGAAATACAAATAATAGAGTATAGAATACCCACCCCAACTCACACCCTGACCAAATCAAAAATAAAGACATAAATAGGATCTCTAAGGTCAGGGCGTGACAGTACCCCCAAAGGTGCGGACTCCGGCCGCAAAACCTAAACCTATAGGGGAGGGTCTGGGTGGGCATCTATCCACGGTGGCGGCTTTGGTGCAGGACGCAGACCCCGCTCCACCACTGGTTCACCCCACTTTGGTGGCACCTCTGGTGCGGGGACCCTCATCGCCGACCCCGGACTGGGGTCCCTCGTTGCGGGCCCCGGACTGGGCACCCTCGTAGCAGGCCCCGGAATGGGCACCCTCGTTGCTGGCCCCGGACTCGGCACCCTCGCTGCGGGCCCCGGACTGGGCACCCTCGCTGCTGGCCCCGGACTGGGTACCCTCGCTGCGGGCCCTGGACTGAGCACCCTCGCTGCGGGCCCCAGACTGGGCATCCTCGTTGCGGGTCCCGGACTGGGCACCCGCGTTGCGGGCCACAGACTGGAGGCCATCTCTGGAGGCTCCGGACTGGAGACAGTCTCTGGAGGCTCCGGACTGGAGGAAGTCGCGCCATGGATCATCACTGGAGGAATCGTGCCTTGCATCATCACTGGAGGCTTCTTGCCATGGATCATCACTGGAGGCTTCGTGCCATGGATCATCACTGGAGGGAGGAGACGTATGGGCATCCTGGTACGTTGAGCTGCCACAGGGCTCACCAGGCTGGAGAGACATACAGGAGGCCCTGTCCTAGGCAGAGGCACCGGATACACTAGGCCGTGGAGGCGCACTGAAGGTCTTGAGCGTAGAGCCTGCACAACCCGTCCTGGCTGGATGGTTATTTTCGCCCTGCAGATGCGGGGCACAGGCACAGGACGCACTGGGCTGTGCAGACGCACCAGAGAAATAGTGCGCAACCGTAAGGCTATCCAGAGGTTAGTGAGGTCTGCACACTACCCCCTCTTGCACTAATAGAGTAGCCTTCTTTTTACAGAAGGCGAGAGCCAAATCGGCATATTCAGAGGGGATGCGCACGGTGGAGACCTGGTCTGGACTTTCCACTGTAGTAGCACCGTCGGAAATCACTAAACACCTCCCCGAGCACTTTCGTGACCACCCCGTGAGAGCCCTCTGTTGCCACGAAATAGTGGGGTCATGACAGGCCAACCAGGGTAGACCCAGCACCACGGGAAACGCAGGAGAATCAATAAGGAAGAGACTGATTCTCTCCTTGTGACCCTTCTGCGTAACCATGCCCAGGGGAGCGGTGGCCTCCCTAATTAGCCCTGACCCTAATGGTCGACTATCTAGGGCGTGCACAGGGAAGGGCATATCCACAGGAAAAATGTGGATCCCTAAACTATGGGCAAAAGATCTGTCAATAAAATTCCCAGCTGTGCCTGAATTTACAAGCGCCTTATGCTGGGAATGCGGGGAAAACTCAGGAAAATTAATAAACAAAACCATGTGAGCAACAGGGGGCTCTGGGTGAGCCTGGTGCCGACTCACCTGGGGTGACACGAGAGTGCCCTGCCTGCTGCCTCGACTCCCAGAGGAACCTCCCCAGCACCGACCGGCAGTGTGCCTTCTGCGGCCACAGATAGTGCATGGAGCGGCCCCTCCTCCGGTCGCCTAAGTGCAGCACCTCCCAGCTCCATGGGCGTTGGAGCGGTGGTGCTTGGGGATGGAACCAACAGACCCCGATCTGGACGTCTGCGGGTAGCCAGAAGGTTATCCAGCCGGATGGACAGGTCCACCAGCTGGTCGAATGTAAGAGTTGTGTCCCTGCAGGCCAACTCCCGACGGACGTCCTCACGCAGACTGCACCGGTAGTGATCGATCAGGGCCCTGTCGTTCCATCCCGCGCCGGCAGCCAGGGTCTGGACATCCAACGCAAACACCTGTGCTCTCCTCGTCTCCTGCCTCAGGTGGACTAGACGTTCACCCGCTGCTCTACCCTCAGGCAGGTGGTAAAAGACTGCCCGGAAGAGGCGGGTGAAATCCTCGAAGTGGTCCAACACCGCTTCTTCCCCCCATACGGCGTTGGCCCACATCAGGGCTTTCCCTGAGAGGCAGGAGACGAGGGCGGCCACGCTCTCACGGCCCGAAGGAGCCGGGTGGACGGTTGCCAGGTAGAGCTCTAGCTTGAGCAAGAACCCCTGACAACCCGCCGCCGTTCCATCATACTCCGTCGGGAGGGAGAGCCGAATCCCACTGGGCACGGGTGAAGGAGGGGTGAGTCATGGTGAGACTGGTGGTGCTGGTGGAGACGCTGGAGGAACTCTTCTGGTTTGTAGAACGCGATCTATGGTGCTGCCGAGAATTGAAACCAGGTGTGTAGAAAACAAAGACAAAACAAATGGAAAATGAAAAGTGGATCGGCGATGGCTAGAACGCCGGTGACGTCAACCGCCGAACGCCGCCCTAACAAGAAGAGCGACTCTGGCGGAAGTCGTGACATGTTGTTGGTGCTGCCATAATAATCACTGTCTCTGTCTGTCTGATATCTCAGTAGTAGCTGTAGTGATTTAAAGTACACTCACCAAAAGTAGGCTGCTTTAACATTTCAAAGATATCAATCAATGTCAGTATGTAGGTTGAATTGAAATTCCTTTGAAACTCCAAAAAAGCCAACATTTTTTGTATTTGTACCCTACTCTACTTCTCATAGCATCTCCCACCAGACTAGTTTGAGTAAGCATCACAGTTTATATTCCTAATTCCATTTAATGTAATACATGTTTTACTATGTGCGGGGTAACCTCAAACAATTAGTTTACTGTGTTTGAAAGCTGATCCTGGTCCATCTTCACTCCTCCCAGGTGTTCCGCTCCAAGCTGGACAGTGATGCTGGACAGACGGTACATCAACCCAAAGCAGGCTCCGGATCCCATCTGCAGTGTGGAGCTGCCACACTGGGACGCAACACAACCTCCAAGGTAAACCTCGTCACCTCCGCTCCATCTCTTTTGGTTGGCTAGTAGTAGGCTCCTCAGCGGATCATGTAGTAATCAACTATTATTATAATGTGAAGTTTATGTAAGGTTCATTTGAATAGCACACATTTGCAACTAAAAGCCGAATTGCAGCCTACACAAGCCTACAACCACATGAAAATACTAAATAGAAGGTACTGGTGTAGGAGGGAGGTCACGTTTGTGGCTGGATTTTGTAGCTCGTGCAGATCTCTTCTGAGGCAGCCATTTGCTGTAAACTTGCAATCTAGCTAGCTTCATCATAATAGTTTGTGTTAAGTTTCTATGAGGAAGACTAAAGTACATAATGCCCTTTATACACAATCAATCTGAATGTAGTGCATGTATCCTGCTCAGGTCACCTGGTGATCGATTTGACCTAGCATATGGTTACATACTGGTAAACAACAGCAGGTTGTTATGTGTTGTGTGTTACATGATAGTATCAGATTACATTTGACATTTGACCTAACAAGACCGAGAGTTTAAATGCCTAGCATATGATGGTTTATATACTGTCCCATTCACTGGATATCGTATTGGCTCTTGGCCTTGCCTGCCAGTCAATGACGACCACATTGGAAATCAATATTTTGGTGTAAACCTTGATGGCTTGTCACTTGTGTACTTCCATTGCATTGATATGTTGCTGTATATGTTTTTCATTGTTAATTTAATTGAATTAATTTAATAAATCAATCACTCTCCTCCTTTTGTGTCCTTCTAGAGCCCACTGATGGTTCCCAACAGTACCGGCAGTTTGCCACGTAACTTGGCTGCCACCATGCAGGACATAGAGACCAAGAGAGCGCTAGCCTTACAGCAGAAAGGTAACCACCTTTTGGGGGTTTTCACCAGGCTACTCTGTCTCATGTTCTGGTTTGAGGTGAGAGTTTCAGCAGTAAACATCAACATGGAATAAATATAGTTATAATGTGTTTAAGATGGTCCTCTCCAAGATTTGTCTGTCATTTTCAAGATTTCCTGTCGTGCTTCAGAGAAACCACACCCCGTCCCTGTCTTCATCACCCCACTTCCCCCTCACCCAGTCTCTGCTTCCACGGTTACGACCCCTCCCACGCTTCCCTCCTGTAGCTCGGATTTAACCACCATGTTGTCCTCCTGTCTGTCACCCTGTCCTTCCGTCCCTCCATCCAACCATCCCTCTCTCCATTACTGTCCTCCACTCTCCATGTCACAGAGTCCTCCTTGCCTTCCACGCCTGAGTCTCCCTGCTCCACCATGGACAATCCCACAGACCGACAGATAGACAGACAGACCTCTGAGCCTGGGAGTGGGTTTGGTCTCATGTTAATTTCCTAAAAGTCTGATGTTCGTCTCATATAAACTCTCCATCCTTCTTCTTCTCCATGTTCTTGTCTGTCTCCATCCCCCTGCTGAGAATCAACAATGCATGCATTTGGTAGAAGCAGTGCTCTTCATCTGTCGGGCCACCGTTGTTCCTCTTTAACTTTGCGGCTGTTTTTAAAAGAGGTATCTGTCAGCTATATGATGGATAGCGAGCATGGGTTTGAACTTGAAGGTGACTTCCTTGGGTTACTAGATAATTTTGTATTAGTATTTCTGCTGCTAATGTACTTAGGAGGCTTTGGTGATGAGGAAACGTGTTTCCGGTTGAATTGTGCTTGGGCTTTTGATAATACCGAGCACATACTATACATGTTTGTTTGATGTATGTGTGGGGGCTGGTTTCATCTGTCGCTGACCTGTGGTATCTACATTACATGGACTCACAGGCAATCTTTAGGTATTCTCTCTTCATAGCCGGGTGACGTTGATCATCAGGACCTTTTTCTTGGCAAGTGGATGTGAGTGTGTTTGAGTTGGTTAGTGGGTGAGTATGTGTGTCTGCATGCTGAGGGTGTTGCCATGCATCCTGGAACTGTCATCATGGGACATAATGGGGTATCCCTGGACGTGATGAAACCACCCCCCAGATCAGCTGTGACCTCCTACTTCCTCCCTCTCCCTCCACCCCCAGGCCACCAGGTGATCGAGGAGCAGCGGCGTCGATTGGCTGAGCTGAAGCAGCGGGCTGCAGTGGAGGCCCAGTGCCAGTGGGATGCGCTCCACGGCTCTCAGACCCACCTCAACACCCAGTATGCCCCTTCCCATGCCCAAGGCCCTCCCATGGTGCACCACTCCATCCTGCACCACCAGCCGCCACCGGCGGGCGAGCAGCCATACGACACACTGAGTCTGGAGAGCTCTGACAGCATGGACACCAGCGTCTCCACCGGCAACAACTCAGCCTGCTCCCCCGACAACATGTCCAGGTCAGAGAAACGTACACACACACACCCCGCACGCATATCCTCGAACACACACACACACTTCACCGACATGTCCAGGTCAGAGCGAGGAACACTCAGCCTTACATGATACACAAATTCCACACAAATACTGACTAATTTATGCCAAGGAATCTCCGATAAGTAACCACAGGTGTCAAGCTGTGTCTTGTATCAGCTCATTATTCATTATTGTCTGTCTAACAGTGACAAAAGAAGCCTATGTGTCTGCTCAGCTGTTGTCAGTATTCTGGTGAATATTTAATGTACGCTACTGAGCCGAACCAAACCAGGTTGTCTGTCCTGAACTGGTCTGCTGGAACCTAACCAGGTTGTCTGTCCTGAACTGGTCTGCTGGAACCAAACCAGGTTGTCTGTCCTGAACTGGTCTGCTGGAACCTAACCAGGTTGTCTGTCCTGAACTGGTCTGCTGGAACCTAACCAGGTTGTCTGTCCTGAACTGGTCTGCTGGAACCAAACCAGGTTGTCTGTCCTGAACTGGTCTGCTGGAACCTAACCAGGTTGTCTGTCCTGAACTGGTCTGCTGGAACCTAACCAGGTTGTCTGTCCTGAACTGGTCTGCTGGAACCAAACCAGGTTGTCTGTCCTGAGATGGTCTGCTGGAGGTTGTCTGTCCTGAGATGGTGTGCTGGAACCAAACCAGGTTGTCTGTCCTGAGAACCTAACCAGGTTGTCTGTCCTGAACTGGTCTGCTGGAACCAAACCAGGTTGTCTGTCCTCTGCTGGAACCTGAGATGGTGTTGTCTGTCCTGAGATGGTGTGGAACCAAACCAGGTTGTCTGTCCTGAGATGGTGTGCTGGAACCAAACCAGGTTGTCTGTCTTGAGATGGTGTGCTGGAACCTAACCAGGTTGTCTGTCCTGAACTGGTCTGCTGGAACCAAACCAGGTTGTCTGTCCTGAGATGGTCTGCTGGAACCTAACCAGGTTGTCTGTCCTGAGATGGTGTGCTGGAACCAAACCAGGTTGTCTGTCCTGAGATGGTGTGCTGGAACCAAACCAGGTTGTCTGTCCTGAGATGGTGTGCTGGAACCAAACCAGGTTGTCTGTCCTGAGATGTTGTGCTGGAACCTAACCAGGTTGTCTGTCCTGAGATGGTGTGCTGGAACCAAACCAGGTTGTCTGTCCTGAGATGGTCTGCAGGAACCAAACCAGGTTGTCTGTCCTGAGATGTTGTGCTGGAACCAAACCAGGTTGTCTGTCCTGAGATGGTGTGCTGGAACCAAACCAGGTTGTCTGTCCTGAGATGGTGTGCTGGAACCAAACCAGGTTGTCTGTCCTGAGATGGTGTGCTGGAACCTAACCAGGTTGTCTGTCCTGAGATGGTCTGCAGGAACCAAACCAGGTTGTCTGTCCTGAGATGGTGTGCTGGAACAATGCCGAAAAGGACGGTGTGTAAAGTATCCGAGCCAGCACAGCTGGGTTTCAGTCGGCACGACAGTGTGAAAAATCTATATTTCTCTAAATCCAGTTCAAACATTCTACAACTTAGAATTCAAATGTGAACAGGTCATCTTTGTGACAGTGAAAAGCACTCCCAGTCCGTACAGAACTCGTCAAGTTTGTTGGTTTGTTGTCGTGCATGAGTTATCACCGGCCATAATGAGGCCTACACAAATGTCAACAGGGAAACGCTCTTCCATAAACACATGAGTGACTGCTGAAATATAGTCAAAAGACTAGTTAAATATAGTCAAAAGACTAGTTAAATATAGTCAAAAGACTAGTTAAATATAGTCAAAAGACTAGTTAAAAATAGTCAAAAGACTAGTTAAATATAGTCAAAAGACTAGTTAAATATAGTCAAAAGACTAGTTAAATATAGTCTTTTAAGACTAGTGAAATACACTCTGCACAGATAGAGGGGTTTCCTTGAGCCAGTTGGTCTGAAAGGTAAGGTGTGTGTGTGGTCACACAGATTAGGCAGATGTGACCATCCCCTTTTGGATCTGGTGAAAGCACAGCTGTTTCTCCACTTTAAACAGGTAATCAAAGATTGCATGTACTTATCAGGCCCAAGCACGCATTAGGGTTGTGTTCAGTGGGCAGGAAATTGAGAGAAAAAAACTGTCCGAAGAGGGAAGGCTACTATCTGGACATGTCCAATGAGAAACAGTCATTTGTCTTCTGTTGCAAAGCGTTTTAGAATGTTGACCTTCACATGCCTTAATGAACACAACCTTGCACTCACTGTCCGCTAGGTACCACCTGGCTGTACGGGACATTTCCAGTGTATTGGACCTCTAAACAGTTATAGACATGTCATGACCCATTTTATAACTGTCTGGGATAGTTAATAACTGTTTGTGTTAGTTAGTGTCCACATAGTAAGTTACTGTTTTTATGACCAATGATGACAGGTGTTTTTAGGACTTACTTACTTACGTAATCCTCTTCGTTCCTATGTAAGAAGCTTGCCGATCTTTAGCCATTTTGGGCGTGGTTTTCCATGACGGGCCACAGTTTTAGGACTTAAAAGTATTAATAAACTGTTACCCATAAATATATTGAATGATGGATGTCATTGGTAGTTGAGATGTAACTCTGACTGTCCGGTTTGCAGTGCCAGTGGGATGGACGCGCTGAAGATCGAGGAGATGGAGAAGATGCTGAAAGAAGCCCACCTAGAGAAGGCCAGGCTCATAGAATCCAGAGTAAGACACCACCTCACACACCATGTCTAGCTTCCTATCAGATCCCATACTAACGTCTTACTTCAGTGTTTACAGTCAGAAGAGGACTGGCCACCCCTCCGAGCCTGGTTTCTTCCCAGGTCCCTGCCTTCTAGGGAGTTTTTCCTAGCCACTCTTCTGCCTCTGCATTGCTTTCTCTTTGGGGTTTTAGGCTGGGTATCTGTGATGCACTTTGTGACAACTGCTGATGTAAAAAGGGCTTTATGTTCATGATCTTCGCTCCACCTTTGTCCTTCTCTCCAGGAGCGTGAGAGCCATGCCCGTAGGCAGATGCTGGAGGAGGAGAGGAGGCGGCGCGAGGAGGCTGAGAAGAGGCTGCAGGAGGAGACGGTGCACAGGCAGCAACTGGTGGACAAGGAGGTGAAGATGAGAAGCAAGAACTTCTCCCAGGTGAGACTCAGGCCCGACAACAACAACCTACAAAATCCAATCAAAAAGAATATGCAGTTTGAGATCTGTCTCTCTGACCCTCTGTTAGTCGTACAGAAAGACTGGTTACACGTCTGTTTCCTTCTTTCCTCAGGCCCGTCCTATGACTCGTTACCTGCCCATCCGCAAGGAGGAGTTTGACCTGCGCTCCCACATCGAGTCATCCGGCCACAACGTGGAGACCTCTCACCACGTGATCCTCACAGAGAAGATGTGCAAGGGTTACCTGGTCAAGATGGGCGGCAAGATCAAGTCGTGGAAGAAACGCTGGTTTGTCTTCGACCGCCTCAAAAGGACCTTCTCCTATTACGTTGGTAAGGAAAATGCTGCCATTTATATCCATGTTTATATACAGACATATTTGTGTGCTCTTATTGCTCTGATCGAGCCAATGGGAGATACAGTACATGGCATATTCATACCCCTTGACCTTAATGTAGACCGTATTGAATAATACTGAATAATTTTGCACGCCCAATTTTTCAGTTTTTGATTTGTTAAAAAAGTTTGAAATATCCAATAAATGTCGTTCCACTTCATGATTGTGTCCCACTTGTTGTTGATTCTTCACAAAAAATACAGTTTTATATCTTTATGTTTGAAGCCTGAAATGTGTCAAAAGGTCGCAAAGTTCAAGGGGGCCGAATACTTTCGCAAGGCACTGTATTTCTAGGAGCTTTTTTGGCTGAAATATTCTTCAAATGGACATGATGATACAGTATGTTCCTTTTATGACACTGGTTTAGGAAATACTGTAGGAGCTCAAGAATATAATTGTGATAAACAATGAAAAGGATTGTCCGTATCTACATATATTCCATGACCCTCTTTCCCTCTGTTATCAAGGAAACTGTACTGTAGGAATCGAAAATAATAATGTGATGTTTATCTCCTCTACAGACAAGCACGAGACCAAACTGAAAGGAGTCATCTACTTCCAGGCCATTGAAGAGGTCTACTACGATCACTTGCGTATCGCCACGAAGGTACTTTCTGTGTTATCTACCCAACAATCGGAAAACAATCTTTAGGCAGAACACAATGAAATCCTCTTTGAATCACTTTTTCATTTTACGCTTTCACTGCACTGATTAAATATTTATCTTGACGATCTTTTGTTTTATACACGTTTTGCTTCTTCTACGCTTTCATTTCTCTTCTCACTCTTTTGCTTTGACTGGCTGGTTTCACAGAAAGGATTTTTCAACCTCAATTTGGCCAATGTATGTATCACTTTTTGTCTGTGAGCTCACAGACCCACCCATTGCT
This sequence comes from Oncorhynchus clarkii lewisi, assembly GCF_045791955.1. Lineage (NCBI taxonomy): Eukaryota > Metazoa > Chordata > Actinopteri > Salmoniformes > Salmonidae > Oncorhynchus > Oncorhynchus clarkii. The sequence continues at coordinate 14,525,758 of NC_092173.1, read as the reverse complement.
TGTTCTGCCCCCAAAACCCCAGTGTGTGAGTTTGTTGGTTGGTTTGGTTGTTTGTTTACACAGAATGTTCAGATAGAAATGTGTCATGTAGAATAGATAGGATTGTCTGTCATGTAGAATAAGGATTTGTGTCAGCTCTACATATTCCATTGCTATCTGCAACTTTCAGTTGAATACCCACCAGGGGCGTAATCATGCATGATTACACAGCCATTACAGAACAGTGCATCTCTGGATCCTCACATTTTCCCTTTCCCCCCTTAGTTTCATATTTGTCTGAAGTGCCTGCATTGGAGTTGTTTGCCAAAGCAAGCCTTCTTAGTGATAATTCACTTGTCTGCTCCTCTGTGGAATTGGTTGTGTTTGAATCTGTCCCTTCAATTAATACAATTGAAACAGACTAAATAAGGGTGGATTATCTTTTTTGCGTGTATCAGCGTTGTATTTCATACACTGTATATACCTTATGAACTCCTAAGACGTGCATGTGTGCAACTGTAAAATATGTGCGATGGGCACATGCGTCTTATAGTTTGTGTGGAGAATGTCATGTTTTGTGTGTGTGTGTGTACTGTCCTGCTGTATTTCTTATATCCTGTTTTGACTCTGTCTCCTTCAGCACTTTTCTGAGCTCCTGCCTCCTCAGTTTCGAAGAGAGGTGTGTGTGCCAGCCACGCCCTGATTAACTGTGTGTTGTGGATTAACACGTGGTAGCGCAGCGTAGGGCTCACTTTTCTTTTTACTTGTTCAAAAGACAGACGTGTGACTCGGCCTAGGAGAAGCCCCACTGTCCGGCAACAAGACAATCAGTTGAAAAAAATCTATATGGGCAAATGTGTAGCAACTAACCCTTGCCTGTGGTTTTTTGGGTTGTCGTTTATGATATTTGATTATTGTAGCACACCCATTGTACTAACCATCATGACCAATTAATTTAGGAAGAATATATAGGGACAGAGCATGATATTGGTTATTTTAGTTGAATCAGAGACAATATCCGAGGGTAGCACGTAGAAAAAAAACTCTCCACCCACATTCTGCATTCGATCTAGCCTCCAATGATCCCCCAAAAGGATATGGGTAGCTTCTGCACTTTCACACCCCTTAACATCGAGTGCTAAATCGGAGTCATTAAATTATACTTCAGCTCCATATTACTGACCTTTGACCTTTCTCTCTCCTCCAATCCCAGAGCCCCAATCCCTCGTTGACCTTCTGTGTGAAGACTCATGACAGACTCTACTACATGGTGGCCCCTGCCCCGGAGGCCATGAGGATATGGATGGACGTTATAGTAACCGGAGCCGAGGGCTACACGCAGTTCATGAACTAATACTGGAGACTTGCGTACATTGACATAAGGAGACTGTTTCGGCAGGAACACTTCAAGAGATTCAGGCCTTTCCTTCTAGCGCCTCTCCCAATATTGGGAAATTGCCTTTTTATTTTGTTAAGTTCATTATATCTATTTTTAAATCTCACATCTCTCACTTTACAATATACATTTTTTCTCCACTGTTTTTTCTACTTGCTTCTGCCCACTCATTAAAAAAGGGAGCCCTGGAAGAGACACACACACTGTATATAACCAAACGACATAACTGTCAGACTTTCTGCTCAAAAGCCTTTCTATATTGCCAAATGGAGATCTTGTTTTAGTCTCTTGCGTGAGACCTATTTTGTGTATCAGTAAATGTCTTTGATAGTTTTTTTTTTTACACACGTGGAATATTGCCAAATGACATAACAATGGTTTCAAACAGATGGTCGTTTTTATGGAATGTTTCAAATAGAATACAAAGGCATTTGCCCAAATCTACTTAAGTTTATCAGTGAGCGAAATATGTAATCATTTAAGAAATGCTTAAAAGAAATTCTATTGAAAATGGAGAATAAACCGAATTTAAAATCAGTAAGACCATGACACAACACACCAACTCAGGAGTCCATACTTAATTTAAGTTCCACAGATGAAACTAGATCTTGATCCATCTCTGTGATCTTACTTTACTGAACTAGATTCCACTGTGTCCGTCTTATACTACTCCTAAAGACACACAGTCTGTTTGCCAAGTCCTGATAACTTGACCCCTTGCGTAAGCAGCCATTCCATCACTGCCAGCCTACAACACCAGGAGCTCTAGGGACTACATAAAATGAGACAACAGTACATGTCATTATAATAATGCTAATCATTCTGTGCCTTGATGTGTCGTAATACTCCTAGTCTGTAACTGTTGATCGTGCTGGTTTACAATCTTTGTTGACAGTATCAGAATTCAACAGACTTGCATGGGGAAGGGAGAGGGGAGTCTGACTGCTGTTTTGATGCAGCAATACACAAGTACATGTGAACAGTAACATCCCCTGAATTCCAAGTTCCATCCCCCACTACATCCTACGCTCGTGTTGATCTGAGATGATTGGTAAAGAGGTGGTAGCTACATATCGCTCTCTGATACGCAATGTGCCATATACTATTGCGTACACAGATCTACACAAGTGCACAGGGTATATGGGCTTGTTTTCAGACTCAGGGTGCATTTCAGCTTTAATAGAACGTCAAATGATCTGGTAGCTTGACATAATCATTGTAAAGGGACTCAGACAGGCGACACGATCACAACAACATTTATAAATCACCATCTGAATATCTTTTTAAAGAAGACTATGCTGTGATTTTGAACATGTAAACCTGAGTGTTTAGGTTTATTGAGAAGCCTTGTGAAATGTAGTTCTTTTTCTATTTATGGTTAACCTGCCTGAGATACAGTAGTACTGTAAACTGTCAAGTAGAGGAAAAGAGACTAGTGAGAAAAGACCTTAATATATGTTCCTGTTTATTTTTTCCCCACACCGAAATGGGTGCAACCAAATATTCAGCATTGGGCAGAGGTATATCATAGTGTTATATATAAAAAAAAAAATGCCTGTATGAAAATGTAATTTACTCATCATTCAAACAGTATTGTATAAAAAGCAATTTACTTGTTTTTGTCATTTCAAAAGAATGGTCAGAATACACTTCAGTATACTTAAAAGAACACTCACAGGGTCATACAACTGTCAACACTGTGTAGAACATCTCTCACACCATCTTCAGACTATATTATGTTGACGGTACACTGTTTTATACGGCACTTTCATGTATGGATTATATGGATACTGTCAGATCTATTAAAACAGAAATGTTACTGTGAGTCTGGTTTGAAATCATAGCAACATGGCCATGGTTTTATTAAAACATTTCATTCTCATCGTCGCAGTAGAAACACTGCTATTACTTTTGAAATAACGATCTCACATAATCGTTTTAGGGTTACAACGTGTTAGCACAAATCAAAGTTACAAAAAAAAAAAAAAGAATTAAAAGTACATTCTAATGCCCATCTATTAAACACATTTTAAAAATTCACTTATGTTAAAAACGGATCACAAGTTGGTCAATGTGGTACCATGAACTGTAGAGGTTTTATGAGCTCTACCTAAAAACATGACTTCCTTGATAGGAAAGCAATTGGTTGAGCCATGGTCCAGTCAGCTTGTGATTGGCTTTCTGTCTTTCACACTTCATTGATTTCATCACCTGTGAAAATGTCAAACATCAATAGAGCATTCCCTGCTTGTCCTAGGATTTTACTCTATAAAACAAACAGTGAACATACACATTAATATCTACATTTGTCATTTAGGCTAATTTCACAAACAGAAGTATGAGACAAGTAGGTTTGGTTATAGAAAGGTTTTGTACTTACTCTCTGCACATGGGGAGCTGTATTCACTCACAGCTTCATCACCTGAGAACAGAACAGATAATGCAGAGGTCAGTTTCTTTCTAATGCTAACTTGACTTCCCTTTCTGTCAGTCAACATCATTAAACTCCCACTTCAGGGGTGAACTAATGGGCCCACTGGTGAGGTCTTGTTTCCTTCTTTAGGGAACAAGAGATATGTATGTAACCCAGACAGGTATGCCAGTGTCACCAAATATCAAATATTTCAGAGAGAAATGGGTGGTTTGGAAACTGGTTAATAGAAACGTGTAGTCTCCATTAATAGACAAAAAAATGCAACATCCAAACAACTGCTGTATATGTTGTTATTTTCAATTCATGGTGCGCTGTTTCAAAGGACTAATATAGACTATGGGGAACAATGTTTTCGGTGCATGAGAACACGTTTTTACTGTCGGTGTTAAATGGAATTCTTACTTGTCTGGTAGTAGTCATACACTTTCACCACAGCTGGTTTCAGATTCCTCACAGGCACAACCTCCTCTATGGCCAGGCTGTACGTCTTAGTTTCCTTCTGAATAAGCTGGGAGAAAAGGAAATAATACATTTGACACTGCAGTTCAATGTTATTGATTCATATAGTGTTCCTGTATAAATCATCCACTACGGTCTTACTTTGATGTTACTGTTCAAGTTAAATCCAGTGTGTGGATGCAAATGAGACCACATCCAACCAGGTTAATGTGACCGATAAAGACAGAAGCCTGTTTAGACGCAACATTCATTATTCATGTTCCTACCCCATCTAGGTAGATGATGACATGTCCTTCCTCCAGGTCAACTCGTTTGACAGTGGGGTCATTTTTCAACTGGAAGAACCGAACACAGGTTAACATTGTCATAGACAGTAGAGCTGATTAGTCCAAAGGACAACCACTGGCATTTACAATACTTACAATTAGAACAGACGCCATTATCATTAATATACAATAACTAATCCTGGAGGGGATTATACTTAGGGCCAGGAGTGTTCACCAACCTGGTAAAACTCCTGGCCCTGATTAAACTGTATATGCGTTCCCCTCAACTAAGGCTCTCTTATTGACTCACAGGCCTGAGGGAGGACTTGTCCAGGACGAAGCCAGAGAGAAGCTTGACATTGATGATCACCATGTTGGTCTCCTCTCGCCGACCGTTGTACCTGTCAGTCAAACCAGGTCAGATGAAGGTAACATACTGTATTACCTTAAAAAGTTGCAGAAATCTCACCATTTCCTGGTTGCTACAATTCTACTAGTTTGCCTAATTTATGTTTATGTGACAAAACAAGGAGTACCACAGTATGAGACATAATACCCATAAAACCTAGAGATTAAACAGGGAAATGTTCCAATCGTTTTCTACCTGGCGTGACATTTTGATAACCGTGTAAATCTCTCTAGGACAAGATTACTTATATATATATATATATTAGCCTGTATTTATCCCCCCAAAATGTGTTTAAGTGTTTCTAAAATAAATTATTAAAAAAAACGACCTGAACCATTTCCCTGCTTGACTGCTAGGTTTTCTGGGTATTATGACACCTCCATTCAGGGGCTCTATGGTGTCGAGAATCATTGTACCATCTAAACCTCTGAAATATATCTTCAATAAAAACAAATATTGTATTTTCTGCTGTTTGAAGCTGGTGTACAAAATTGAAAGTAAAAGATGTAAAAACTAAACGTAAGAACGGGAAGCATAAAAATAACGCACATAAAAACAGATATACCGCTTCTTAGACTTGCTGTCAATGAGAATGACAGATCTATAACTCACATTTCTATGTGAATTTGGTTGGGTTGCCCAAAAAGTTACATATAGCAGCTTTAAAGATATTGACATCTACACACTGGTGGTTCAGTCACTTTGTTCACTTGTCCTACCAGAATCAGTCAGGTGCTATTTCAAGGTTAAAAGGAATACCACTGTACCTTACATCCACAGACACAATCATTGATTTCTTGGTGCCGTTGCATTTCCCCAGCGTCTCTGTTGAGATGTTAAAAGCAGAGAAATCAGGAGGAGGGGGAATATTGTAGTGCATGGCGATCTGAAAAGAAAACAGAGACAATACCATTGAGATGCATGAATTCAACATACACATTTCAGTACAGTTTCCATTAATGCTGACACTCTAGGGTTGAAACGTTAGTTTTTGTGCAGTGTGCCCTACTGAACACAAACCAGACACTCAGGACTGCATGTAGAGGCAGCAAAGGGCAAATGACTGGAGCCTGACCTGCACAAACACACAGCTTTTGCCCTGTGCCTTGATGTTGTAGTCCCCAGGGACCTCCTTCAGCTGCTCCTCCTGATAGAGAAGCCTGTTGTTCTGATTCACAGTCAACTCCATATTCAGGCCTCCGGCTGAGCTCACACTGACTGTACTGGCGCCCTCTGGACTGAAGGTGGCAGCACCGTACTTGGCCAGAGCCTGCAGTGCTACCACTGTGTCCTGGTGACAGGGGAAGAAGAGGGAGATACTGTTGCAAAAACAAATCTGGATGACTGTAGCTTGGGTAAAGATGGAGAGAATCAATATAACAAAGAAATACATTGAGAATAAAAATGAATCACAACAATTCAAGGAAATCCATACAATGTGTTATGAAGTAAGGCTTAAATAAAATGTCCAATATGCTACATTTCATATAAAATAAGTATTTGGTGTGATCAATGTTTAACCATGTACTAACAGTAGGAGCGACAGGCAGATGAGGTGCTAGTGAATGAATGTCTACCAGACCAAAAAAGTACCTGTGTGGAAGCAAAACCTCCGTAGGGGTTCTGCTGCTGGGCCAGCCAGCGGACGATGGCGGTGGAGTAGTCCAGCCCAAAGCCTGGCATGGAGGGGCCTGAGAGCAGCGCCAGCAGCACGTAGGATGTCATTTCCACCTCCAGAGAGTCTGTCTTCCGCCCAGAAGCCTCTGCTCTCTCCCAGTGACGATTGCCACCTGTGGTAATTTTCATTGTCAGTTGTCGACAGTGACTGTTTCACGGCAGTCAGACAGACAGGTAAAGACAAAGACATTTTCACAAAGAGACAAGACACATACCTGAGGTATCAGCAATCTTGTCCAGGTGGGTGATGAGCTTGGCCCTCATATCCTGGTTTTGTGCCAGGGCGAATGTGTAGGACATCAGGGCTGTGGTGTAGGTGTTGTCCAGCTGGTCAGACACTGCTGCCTTCAGACACACCAGACTCTTCTCCACCATGGGGTCCTGACACACCCACATACAAATACAACAGTGTTGTGTTCATTAGGCACCAGACAGAGGAACACTGATTGAAACTATGAGGGAATACCTGGACCAATAAGAAATGCTAATTCAATTGCAAAATGTCTATGGGTTTTCCACTGCGTTCCCTATTTAATACAACCAAGACCTTTTATCAGGTCTTTAATATGGGTATGAGTACTGAATAATGTTAGCAATACAAATAAATTAGGTGTATGCATGCACAGTACCAGTCAAATCTTTGGACACCTACTCATTCAAAGGTTTTTCCTTTATTTTTTACTATTTTCTTCATATATTTGAGTTTCTTTAAAGTAGCCGCCCTTCGTCTTGAAGACCGCTTTGCACAATGT